>NC_092159.1:64099628-64224628 GCF_045791955.1 Oncorhynchus clarkii lewisi | reverse complement strand
ACCCTGTCAGAGACTCTCCTTAGTCCCCCTCAGGACCCTGTCAGAGACTCTCCTTAGTCCCCCTCAGGACCCTGTCAGAGACTCTCCTTAGTCCCCCTCAGTACCCTGTCAGAGACTCTCCTTAGTCCCCCTCAGGACCCTGTCAGAGACTCTCCTTAGTCCCCCTCAGGACCCTGTCAGAGACTCTCCTTAGTCCCCCTCAGGACCCTGTCAGAGGCTCTCCTTAGTCCCCCTCAGGACCCTGTCAGAGACTCTCCTTAGTCCCCCTCAGGACCCTGTCAGAGACTCTCCTTAGTCCCCTCAGGACCCTGTCAGAGACTCTCCTTAGTCCCCCTCAGTACCCTGTCAGAGGCTCTCCTTAGTCCCCCTCAGGACCCTGTCAGAGACTCTCCTTAGTCCCCCTCAGGACCCTGTCAGAGACTCTCCTTAGTCCCCCTCAGTACCCTGTCAGAGGCTCTCCTTAGTCCCCCTCAGGACCCTGTCAGAGACTCTCCTTAGTCCCCTCAGGACCCTGTCAGAGACTCTCCTTAGTCCCCCTCAGGACCCTGTCAGAGGCTCTCCTTAGTCCCCCTCAGGACCCTGTCAGAGACTCTCCTTAGTCCCCCTCAGGACCCTGTCAGAGACTCTCCTTAGTCCCCCTCAGGACCCTGTCAGAGGCTCTCCTTAGTCCCCCTCAGTACCCTGTCAGAGGCTCTCCTTAGTCCCCCTCAGGACCCTGTCAGAGACTCTCCTTAGTCCCCTCAGGACCCTGTCAGAGACTCTCCTTAGTCCCCCTCAGGACCCTGTCAGAGACTCTCCTTAGTCCCCCTCAGTACCCTGTCAGAGACTCTCCTTAGTCCCCCTCAGGACCCTGTCAGAGACTCTCCTTAGTCCCCCTCAGGACCCTGTCAGAGACTCTCCTTAGTCCCCCTCAGGACCCTGTCAGAGGCTCTCCTTAGTCCCCCTCAGGACCCTGTCAGAGACTCTCCTTAGTCCCCCTCAGGACCCTGTCAGAGACTCTCCTTAGTCCCCCTCAGGACCCTGTCAGAGACTCTCCTTAGTCCCCCTCAGGACCCTGTCAGAGACTCTCCTTAGTCCCCCTCAGGACCCTGTCAGAGACTCTCCTTAGTCCCCCTCAGGACCCTGTCAGAGACTCTCCTTAGTCCCCCTCAGGACCCTGTCAGAGACTCTCCTTAGTCCCCCTCAGGACCCTGTCAGAGACTCTCCTTAGTCCCCCTCAGTACCCTGTCAGAGACTCTCCTTAGTCCCCCTCAGGACCCTGTCAGAGACTCTCCTTAGTCCCCCTCAGGACCCTGTCAGAGACTCTCCTTAGTCCCCCTCAGGACCCTGTCAGAGGCTCTCCTTAGTCCCCCTCAGTACCCTGTCAGAGGCTCTCCTTAGTCTCCCTCAGGACCCTGTCAGAGGCTCTCCTTAGTCCCCCTCAGGACCCTGTCAGAGACTCTCCTTAGTCCCCCTCAGGACCCTGTCAGAGACTCTCCTTAGTCCCCCTCAGGACCCTGTCAGAGACTCTCCTTAGTCCCCCTCAGGACCCTGTCAGAGGCTCTCCTTAGTCCCCCTCAGGACCCTGTCAGAGGCTCTCCTTAGTCCCCCTCAGGACCCTGTCAGAGGCTCTCCTTAGTCCCCCTCAGGACCCTGTCAGAGGCTCTCCTTAGTCCCCCTCAGGACCCTGTCAGAGACTCTCCTTAGTCCCCCTCAGGAACCTGTCAGAGGCTCTCCTTAGTCCCCCTCAGTACCCTGTCAGAGGCTCTCCTTAGTCCCCCTCAGGACCCTGTCAGAGACTCTCCTTAGTCCCCCTCAGGACCCTGTCAGAGACTCTCCTTAGTCCCCCTCAGGACCCTGTCAGAGACTCTCCTTAGTCCCCCTTCAGGACCCTGTCAGAGGCTCTCCTTAGTCCCCCTCAGGACCCTGTCAGAGACTCTCCTTAGTCCCCCTCAGGACCCTGTCAGAGACTCTCCTTAGTCCCCCTCAGGACCCTGTCAGAGACTCTCCTTAGTCCCCCTCAGGACCCTGTCAGAGACTCTCCTTAGTCCCCCTCAGGACCCTGTCAGAGACTCTCCTTAGTCCCCCTCAGGACCCTGTCAGAGACTCTCCTTAGTCCCCCTCAGGACCCTGTCAGAGACTCTCCTTAGTCCCCCTCAGGACCCTGTCAGAGGCTCTCCTTAGTCCCCCTCAGGACCCTGTCAGAGACTCTCCTTAGTCCCCCTCAGGACCCTGTCAGAGGCTCTCCTTAGTCCCCCTCAGGACCCTGTCAGAGACTCTCCTTAGTCCCCCTCAGGACCCTGTCAGAGACTCTCCTTAGTCCCCCTCAGGTACCCTGTCAGAGACTCTCCTTAGTCCCCCTCAGGACCCTGTCAGAGACTCTCCTTAGTCCCCCTCAGGACCCTGTCAGAGACTCTCCTCCCCCTAGTCCTTAGTCCCCCTCCTCTCCAGTCCCCCTCAGACCCTGTCAGAGACTCTCCTTAGTCCCCCTCAGGACCCTGTCAGAGACTCTCCTTAGTCCCCCTCAGGACCCTGTCAGAGGCTCTCCTTAGTCCCCCTCAGGACCCTGTCAGAGACTCTCCTTAGTCCCCCTCAGGACCCTGTCAGAGGCTCTCCTTAGTCCCCCTCAGTACCCTGTCAGAGGCTCTCCTTAGTCCCCCTCAGGACCCTGTCAGAGACTCTCCTTAGTCCCCTCAGTACCCTGTCAGAGGCTCTCCTTAGTCCCCCTCAGTACCCTGTCAGAGACTCTCCTTAGTCCCCCTCAGGACCCTGTCAGAGACTCTCCTTAGTCCCCCTCAGGACCCTGTCAGAGACTCTCCTTAGTCCCCCTCAGGACCCTGTCAGAGACTCTCCTTAGTCCCCTCAGTACCCTGTCAGAGGCTCTCCTTAGTCCCCCTCAGTACCCTGTCAGAGGCTCTCCTTAGTCCCCCTCAGGACCCTGTCAGAGACTCTCCTTAGTCCCCCTCAGGACCCTGTCAGAGACTCTCCTTAGTCCCCCTCAGGACCCTGTCAGAGACTCTCCTTAGTCCCCCTCAGGACCCTGTCAGAGACTCTCCTTAGTCCCCCTCAGGACCCTGTCAGAGACTCTCCTTAGTCCCCCTCAGGACCCTGTCAGAGACTCTCCTTAGTCCCCCTCAGGACCCTGTCAGAGACTCTCCTTAGTCCCCCTCAGGACCCTGTCAGAGACTCTCCTTAGTCCCCCTCAGGACCCTGTCAGAGACTCTCCTTAGTCCCCCTCAGGACCCTGTCAGAGACTCTCCTTAGTCCCCCTCAGGACCCTGTCAGAGACTCTCCTTAGTCCCCCTCAGGACCCTGTCAGAGACTCTCCTTAGTCCCCCTCAGGACCCTGTCAGAGGCTCTCCTTAGTCCCCCTCAGGACCCTGTCAGAGACTCTCCTTAGTCCCCCTCAGGACCCTGTCAGAGACTCTCCTTAGTCCCCCTCAGGACCCTGTCAGAGACTCTCCTTAGTCCCCCTCAGGACCCTGTCAGAGACTCTCCTTAGTCCCCCTCAGGACCCTGTCAGAGACTCTCCTTAGTCCCCCTCAGGACCCTGTCAGAGGCTCTCCTTAGTCCCCCTCAGGACCCTGTCAGAGACTCTCCTTAGTCCCCCTCAGGACCCTGTCAGAGACTCTCCTTAGTCCCCCTCAGGACCCTGTCAGAGACTCTCCTTAGTCCCCCTCAGGACCCTGTCAGAGGACTCTCCTTAGTCCCCCTCAGGACCCTGTCAGAGACTCTCCTTAGTCCCCCTCAGGACCCTGTCAGAGACTCTCCTTAGTCCCCCTCAGTACCCTGTCAGAGGCTCTCCTTAGTCCCCCTCAGGACCCTGTCAGAGACTCTCCTTAGTCCCCCTCAGGACCCACTCTCCTTAGTCCCCCTCAGGACCCTGTCAGAGACTCTCCTTAGTCCCCCTCAGGACCCTGTCAGAGACTCTCCTTCAGAGACTCTCCCCCCTCAGGACCCTGTCAGAGACTCTCCTTAGTCCCCCTCAGTACCCTGTCAGAGGCTCTCCTTAGTCCCCCTCAGGACCCTGTCAGAGACTCTCCTTAGTCCCCCTCAGGACCCTGTCAGAGACTCTCCTTAGTCCCCCTCAGGACCCTGTCAGAGACTCTCCTTAGTCCCCCTCAGGACCCTGTCCTCTCAGGACCCTGTCAGAGACTCTCCTTAGTCCCCCTCAGGACCCTGTCAGAGACTCTCCTTAGTCCCCCTCAGGACCCTGTCAGAGACTCTCCTTAGTCCCCCTCAGGACCCTGTCAGAGACTCTCCTTAGTAGTCCCCCCCTCTCCAGGACCCTGTCAGAGACTCTCCTTAGTCCCCCTCAGGACCCTGTCAGAGACTCTCCTTAGTCCCCCTCAGGACCCTGTCAGAGACTCTCCTTAGTCCCCCTCAGGACCCTGTCAGAGACTCTCCTTAGTCCCCCTCAGGACCCTGTCAGAGACTCTCCTTAGTCCCCCTCAGGACCCTGTCAGAGACTCTCCTCCCCCTCAGGACCCTGTCAGAGACTCCCTCAGGACCCTGTCAGAGACTCTCCTTAGTCCCCCTCAGGACCCTGTCAGAGACTCTCCTTAGTCCCCCTCAGGACCCTGTCAGAGACTCTCCTTAGTCCCCCTCAGGACCCTGTCAGAGACTCTCCTTAGTCCCCCTCAGGACCCTGTCAGAGACTCTCCTTAGTCCCCCTCAGGACCCTGTCAGAGACTCTCCTTCAGGACCCTGTCCCTCAGTCCCCCTCAGGACCCTGTCAGAGACTCTCCTTAGTCCCCCTCAGGACCCTGTCAGAGACTCTCCTTAGTCCCCCTCAGGACCCTGTCCTCTCCTTAGTCCCCCTCAGGACCCTGTCAGAGACTCTCCTTAGTCCCCCTCAGGACCCTGTCAGAGGCTCTCCTTAGTCCCCCTCAGGACCCTGTCAGAGACTCTCCTTAGTCAGGACCCCCCCTCAGGACCCTGTCAGAGACTCTCCTTAGTCCCCCTCAGGACCCTGTCAGAGACTCTCCTTAGTCCCCCTCAGGACCCTGTCAGAGGCTCTCCTTAGTCCCCCTCAGGACCCTGTCAGAGACTCTCCTTAGTCCCCCTCAGGACCCTGTCAGAGGCTCTCCTTAGTCCCCCTCAGGACCCTGTCAGAGACTCTCCTTAGTCCCCCTCAGGACCCTGTCAGAGGCTCTCCTTAGTCCCCCTCAGGACCCTGTCAGAGGCTCTCCTTAGTCCCCCTCAGGACCCTGTCAGAGACTTGATACGTGGCTGATCTCTATATACACTGCTCTGATAGGCTGGGATGTGTTGTGAGGAAACAGGGCATCCAACCACACACTGCTCTTTGTCTTTGTGTACTAACACTGTTGTAATGTCCAGGCATGCTGACTTGTGTTCCCTGTGGCGTTATTAAATCCTCTATGGCGTAAAACTGTACAGATGTAATTGACCTGATTTATCTAACCTCTCTTTAAAAAGGTAGTAGGTGAACAGTAAGTAGGTAAAGAAATAAAACAACAGTAAAAAGACAGGCTATATACAGTAGAGAGGCTATATACAGTAGTGAGGCTATATACAGTAGAGAGGCTATATACAGTAGAGGCTATATACAGTAGAGAGGCTATATACAGTAGAGAGGCTATATACAGTAGAGAGGCTATATACAGTAGTGAGGCTATATACAGTAGAGAGGCTATATACAGTAGAGGCTATATACAGTAGAGAGGCTATATACAGTAGAGAGGCTATATACAGTAGAGAGGCTATAACAGTAGAGAGGCTATATACAGTAGAGAGGCTATATACAGTAGAGAGGCTATAACAGTAGAGAGGCTATATACAGTAGAGAGGCTATATACAGTAGAGAGGCTATAACAGTAGAGAGGCTATATACAGTAGAGAGGCTATATACAGTAGAGAGGCTATATACAGTAGAGAGGCTATATACAGTAGAGAGGCTATAACAGTAGAGAGGCTATATACAGTAGAGAGGCTATATACAGTAGAGAGGCTATATACAGTAGAGAGGCTATATACAGTAGAGAGGCTATATACAGTAGAGAGGCTATATACAGTAGAGAGGCTATAACAGTAGAGAGGCTATATACAGTAGAGAGGCTATATACAGTAGAGAGGCTATATACAGTAGAGAGGCTATAACAGTAGTCAGGCTATATACAGTAGTGAGGCGATATACAGTAGAGAGGCCATATACAGTAGACAGGCTATATACAGTAGAGAGGCCATATACAGTAGAGAGGCTATATACAGTAGAGAGGCTATATACAGTAGAGAGGCTATATACAGTAGACAGGCTATATACAGTAGAGAGGCTATATACAGTAGAGAGGCTATATACAGTAGAGAGGCTATATACAGTAGAGAGGCTATATACAGTAGAGGCTATATACAGTAGAGAGGTTATATACAGTAGAGAGGCTATATACAGTAGAGGCTATATACAGTAGAGAGGCTATATACAGTAGTGAGGCGATATACAGTAGACAGGCCATATACAGTAGTGAGGCTATATACAGTAGAGAGGCTATATACAGTAGAGAGGCTATATACAGTAGACAGGCTATATACAGTAGAGAGGCTATATACAGTAGAGAGCCTATATACAGTAGAGGCTATATACAGTAGAGAGGCTATATACAGTAGAGAGGCTATATACAGTAGAGAGGTTATATACAGTAGAGAGGCTATAACAGTAGAGGGGCTATATACAGTAGTGAGGCTATATACAGTAGAGAGGCTATATACAGTAGAGGCTATATACAGTAGAGAGGCTATAACAGTAGAGAGGCTATATACAGTAGAGAGGTTATATACAGTAGAGGATATAACAGTAGAGAGGCTATATACAGTAGTGAGGCTATATACAGTAGAGAGGCTATATACAGTAGAGAGGCTATATACAGTAGAGAGGCTATATACAGTAGAGAGGCTATATACAGTAGAGGCTATATACAGTAGAGAGGCTATATACAGTAGAGAGGCTATATACAGTAAAGAGGCTATATACAGTAGAGAGGCTATATACAGTAGTGAGGCTATATACAGTAAAGAGGCTATATACAGTAGAGAGGCTATATACAGTAGAGAGGCTATATACAGTAGAGAGGCTATATACAGTAGAGAGGCTATATACAGTGAAGAGGCTATATACAGTAGAGAGGCTATATACAGTAGAGAGGCTATATACAGTAGAGAGGCTATATACAGTAGAGAGGCTATATACAGTAGAGAGGCTATATACAGTAGAGAGGCTATAACAGTAGAGAGGCTATAACAGTAGAGAGGCTATATACAGTAGTGAGGCTATATACAGTAGAGGCTATATACAGTAGAGAGGCTATATACAGTAGAGAGGCTATATACAGTAGATAGGCTATATACAGTAGAGGCTATATACAGTAGAGAGGCTATATACAGTAGAGAGGCTATATACAGTAAAGAGGCTATATACAGTAAAGAGGCTATATACAGTAGAGAGGCTATATACAGTAGAGAGGCTATATACAGTAGAGAGGCTATATACAGTAGAGAGACTATATACAGTAAAGAGGCTATATACAGTAGAGAGGCTATATACAGTAGAGAGGCTATATACAGTAGTGAGGCGATATACAGTAGAGAGGCTATATACAGTAGAGAGGCTATATACAGTAGAGAGGCTATATACAGTAGAGAGGCTCTATACAGTAGTGAGGCGATATACAGTAGAGAGGCTATAACAGTAGAGATGCTATATACAGTAGAGAGGCTATATACAGTAGAGAGGCTCTATACAGTAGAGAGGCTATATACAGTAGAGAGGCTATATACAGTAGAGAGGCTATATACAGTAGAGGCTATATACAGTAGAGAGGCTATAACAGTAGAGAGGCTATATACAGTAGAGAGGCTATATACAGTAGAGAGGTTATATACAGTAGAGAGGCTATATACAGTAGAGGCTATAACAGTAGAGAGGCTATATACAGTAGAGAGGCTATATACAGTAGAGAGGCTATATACAGTAGAGAGGCTATATACAGTAGGGAGGCTATAACAGTAGAGAGGCTATATACAGTAGAGAGGCTATATACAGTAGAGGCTATAACAGTAGAGAGGTTATATACAGTAGAGGCTATATACAGTAGAGGGGCTATATACAGTAGAGAGGTTATATACAGTAGAGGCTATATACAGTAGAGGCTATAACAGTAGAGAGGTTATATACAGTAGAGGATATAACAGTAGAGAGGCTATATACAGTAGAGGCTATAACAGTAGAGAGGTTATATACAGTAGAGAGGCTATATACAGTAGAGGCTATAACAGTAGAGAGGCTATTTACAGTAGTGAGGCTATATACAGTAGAGAGGCTATATACAGTAGAGAGGCTATATACAGTAGAGAGGCTATAACAGTAGAGAGGCTATAACAGTAGAGAGGCTATATACAGTAGTGAGGCTATATACAGTAGAGAGGCTATATACAGTAGAGAGGCTATAACAGTAGAGAGGCTATATACAGTAGAGAGGCTATATACAGTAGAGAGGCTATATACAGTAGGGAGGCTATAACACTAGAGAGGCTATATACAGTAGAGAGGCTATAACAGTAGAGAGGCTATATACAGTAGAGGCTATAACAGTAGAGAGGCTATATACAGTAGAGAGGCTATATACAGTAGTGAGGCTATATACAGTAGAGAGGCTATAACAGTAGAGAGGCTATATACAGTAGAGAGGCTACATGCAGTAGAGAGGCTATAACAGTAGAGAGGCTATATACAGTAGCGAGGCTACATACAGACACCGGTTAGTCACGCTGATTGAGGTAGTATGTAGATCTGATTAAAGTGACTATGCATATATGATGAACAGAGAGTAGCAGTAGCGTAAAAGAGGGGTTGGCGGGTGGTGGGTGGCGGGCGGGACACAATGCAGATAGCCCGGTTAGCCAATGTGCAGGAGCACTGGTTGGTCGGCCCAGTTGAGGTAGTATGTACATGAATGTATAGTTAAAGTGACTATGCATATATGATAAACAGAGAGTAGCAGCAGTGTAAAAGAGGGGTTGGGGGAACGACACACAATGCAAATAGTCCGGGTAGCCATTTGATTACCTGTTCAGAGTCTTATGGCTTGGGGGTAAAAATTCCATATTCAGTATTCCTTATGCCATATTCAGTGTTCTGAATTCCATATTCAGTGTTCTGAATTCTGTATTCAGTATTCCTTATTCCATATTCAGTGTTCTGAATTCCATATTCAGTGTTCTGAATTCCATATTCAGTATTCCTTATTCCATATTCACTGTTCTGAATTCCATATTCAGTATTCCTTATTCCATATTCACTGTTCTGAATTCCATATTCAGTATTCCTTATTCCATATTCACTGTTCTGAATTCCGTATTCAGTATTCCTTATTCCATATTCACTGTTCTGAATTCCATATTCAGTATTCCTTATTCCATATTCACTGTTCTGAATTCCATATTCAGTATTCCTTATTCCATATTCACTGTTCTGAATTCCATATTCAGTATTCCTTATTCCATATTCACTGTTCTGAATTCCATATTCAGTATTCCTTATTCCATATTCACTGTTCTGAATTCCATATTCAGTATTCCTTATTTCAAATTCCGTGTTCTGAATTCCATATTCAGTGTTCTGAATTACATATTCCGTGTTCTGAATTCCATGTTCTGTGTTCTGAATTCCATATTCCGTGTTCTGAATTCCATGTTCAGTGTTCTGAATTCCATATTCTGTACTAATTCCCTACTCTGTGTTCCCGGGTGGGTGTTTCCAGGAAGTCCAGATGTGTTATACAGACAGCAGGATCAAGCTGATGAATGAGATCCTGAGTGGGATTAAGATCCTGAAGTTCTACGCCTGGGAACAGGCCTTCCTGGAGAGGGTTCTGGGTTACCGGGAGAAAGAACTCAATGCCCTGAAGAGATCCCAGGTCCTTTACTCCATCTCCATCGCCTCCTTCAACTCATCATCCTTCCTGGTGAGTTACGACCTGTCGTAGAGCCTTCGTAAGCCTGTCATAAACATTACAGATGTCACTATCAATACGTTATCAATACGCCATCTCCATCTCCACTTAACTCCGAACCTGTTTCCTGACCTGAGACTACATAAGAGACTACTACATAAGGCTACATAACCCTTCATAAGGCTGTCATAACCATGTCCTGTGCTCCTACAGATAGCGTTCTCCATGTTCGGCGTCTACGTCGTCGTCGACGACAGGAACATCCTCGACGCCCAGAAGGTGTTCGTTTCCATGGCTCTCATCCACATTTTGAAGACGCCCCTCAGCCAGCTGCCCTTCGCTATGAGCACCACCATGCAGGTCAGTCAGGGGTCACGGTGATGTCATCACTAAGGGACCGAACAAAACAATGTGGCCCTGGCCACAAGGCATATCATTAACGAATGATTGGAAAATCATTTGAAATGTCTTTCATGAAAGTGTTTGTGTGTTGCAGGCCGTTGTCTCTCTGAGGCGTCTGGGAAAGTTCCTGTGCCAGGATGAGCTGAAGCCTGACGACGTAGATAGAGAACCATACAGCCCTGGTGGGAACACGCACACACGCACGCACGCACAGACAGACAGACAGACAGACAGACACACACACACACACGCACGCACGCACAGACAGACAGACAGACACACAAACAGAAAAGGAAAAGGGTTTCTCTCAAAACTGTGATGTTTATGTTTTTATTTTATTTTTACTACATATCTCGGTTTCTCTACCCCTCTACCCTCTTCTCTCTCTCTCTCCACATCTTACTCCCCCTCTCCTCCCCCCCTCCCTCCCTCCCTCCCTCCCTCCCTCTCCCTACCAGATGGTGATGGGGTAGTGATAGACAGCGGTACGTTTGGCTGGTCTAAGGAAGGTCCTCCCTGCCTGATGAGGATCAACGTGAGGGTGAAGAAGGGATCTCTGGTAGCTGTGGTGGGACATGTCGGGAGTGGGAAGTCCTCCCTGCTATCAGCCATGCTTGGGGAGACAGAGAAGAGGAGTGGTCATGTCTCAGTCAAGGTAGGTACTGCTACAATACCTTAGTACAAGGGTGTCAAACTCCATTCCTGGAGGCCCAGAGTACTGCTGGTTTCCTGTTCTACCTGATAATTAATATCACCTACCTGGTGTCTCTCTCTCTCTCTGTGTCTCTCTGTGTCTCTCTCTCTCTCTCTCTCTCTCTCTCCCTCTCTGTGTCTCTCTGTGTCTCTCTCTCTCTCTCTCTCTCTCTCTCTCTCCCTCTCTGTGTCTCTCTTTGTCTCTCTTGTCTCTCTCTCTCCCTCTCTGTGTCTCTCTTTGACTCTCTTTGACTCTCCCTCTCTCTCTCTCTCTCTCTCTCTCTCTCTATCACTCTCTCTCCCCCTTCTCTCCCTCTTGCTCTCCATCTCTCTCTCTCTCTCTCTCTCTCTGTGTCTCTCTGTGTCTCTTGTCTCTTTCTCTCTCTCCCTCTGTGTCTCTCTTGTCTCTCTCTCTCTGTCTGTGTCTCTCTCTCTGTGTCTCTGTGTCTCCCTCTCTATCTCTCTCTCTCCCCCACTCTCTCGCTCTCTCTCCCCCACTCTCTCGTTCACCCTCTCCCCCACTCTCTCCCCCACTATCTCTCTCTCTCCCTCACTCTCTCTCTCCCTCTCTCCCTCTCTCCCTCTCTCCCACTATCTCTCTCTCCCTCTCTCTCTCTCTCTCCTCCCCCCTCTCTCTCTCTCTCTCTCTCCCTCTCTCTCTCTCTCTCTCTCTCCAGGGCTCTGTGGCCTATGTACCTCAGCAGGCGTGGATCCAGAATGCCACGCTGAAAGACAACATAGTGTTTGGTCAGGAGAGGAAGGAGAGCTGGTACCACAGAGTGGTGGAGGCCTGCGCCCTGCTGCCAGACCTGGAGATCCTGCCTGCTGGAGACGGCACTGAGATCGGGGAGAAGGTGAGGACAGGAGGGGGTCTGGTGGGGGTTAGGGTTAGATCGGGAAGAAGGTGAGGACAGGAGGGGGTCTGGTCGGGGTTAGATCAGGGAGAAGGTGAGGACAGGAGGGGGTCTGGTGGGGGTTAGGGTTAGATCAGGGAGAAGGTGAGGACAGGAGGGGGTCTGGTGGGGGTTAGGGTTAGATCGGGGAGAAGGTGAGGACAGGAGGGGGTCTGGTGGGGGTTAAGGTTAGATCAGGGAGAAGGTGAGAACAGGAGGGGGTCTGGTGGGGGTTAGGGTTAGATCAGGGAGATTGTGAGCACAGGAGCAAGTCTGGTGGCGGTTAGGGTTAAGGTTAAGGTTACTGTTAGCGTTAGGGTTAGATCGGGAGAAGGTTCATTAACATCCCTGTTCTTTACTGTGTGATCCCTGATTGTTTGATTGGTTGATCAGTTGATTGATTGATTAGTTGATTCATTCATTCATTAGTTCATTCATGTATACGTCCGTTCATTCGTTCATTTACTTGTATGAGTGTAGTTTACTTTACCTCATGAAGGTTTTATCCTGCAGATAGAGAAACTAATCATTAAATCAAGGTTGTCCTTTCTCTCCCCAGAGTCTGAACGTATCAGTGGGTCAGAAGCAGAGAGTCAGTCTGGCCACTAACTGATATGTTCTCTCTCCGTGTCTCCCTTCTGTCTCTCCCTCCCTCTCCATCCTCCCATCCTCTCCCTCCTTCTCCTTCTCCTCCTTCTCCTCCTCCCCGTCCCTCCCCCCCTCTCTCTCCCTCCCTCTCCATCCTCCCATCCGCTCCCTCCTTCTCCTTCTCCTCCTTCCCCTCCTCCCCGTCCCTCCCCCCCTCTCTATCCCTCCCTCTCCCTCATCCCATCCGCTCCCTCCTTCTCCTTCTCCTCCTTCTCCTCCTCCCCATCCCTCCCCCCTCTCTCTCCCTCCCTCTCCATCCTCCCATCCTCTCCCTCCTTCTCCTTCTCCTCCTTCTCCTCCTCCCCGTCCTCCCCCCCTCTCTCTCCCTCCCTCTCCCTCCTCCCATCCCCTCCCTCCTTCTCCTTCTCCCCCTCCCTCGCCATCTCTCTCTCCCTCTCCCTCCCTACCTCCCCTCTCTCCCTCCCTCCCTACCTCCCCTCTCTCCCTCCCCTTCACACTCCTTCTCCCCCCCTCCCTCCCCCTCTCTCCCTCTCCCTCACACTCCTTCTCCCCCTCACCCTCCCTCACCCTCTCTCCCTCTCCCTCACACTCCTTCTTCCCCCCCTCCCTCCCCCTCTCTCCCGCTCCCTCACACTCCTTCTCACCCTCACCCTCCCTCCCTCTCCCTCCCCTCTCTCTCCCTCCCCCTCACACTCCTTCTCCTCCTCCTCCTCCCCATCCCAGGGTCTGAATCTATCAGGTGGTCAGAAGCAGAGAGTCAGTCTGGCCAGGGCCGTGTACAGGAAGGCTGACGTCTATCTCCTAGACGACCCTCTGTCTGCCGTCGACGCCCACGTGGGTCAACACATCTTCGAGAGGGTGTTTGGTTCTGAAGGACTGCTCAAAGACCAGGTTATTATTTAACAGACAACAGTGGTGTGTTCAACATTCATGTGTGTAAATGTTCCATAAAGACACAAACTACAAGTGTTCAGTGTCTGTGTGGTCAGTTTGGGTGTGTGTTCAGTGTCTGTGTGTTCATTGTCAGTGTGTTGAGTGTTGAGTGTGTGTGTGTGTGTGTGTGTGTGTGTGTGTGTGTGTGTGTGTGTGTGTGTGTGTGTGTGTGTGTGTGTGTGTGTGTGTGTGTGTGTGTGTGTGTGTTAACTCTCTGCTGTATCGCTGGTATTCAATATGATCTCAGATTTGGACAATACTCCAATTAAAAGTCATTTCGGGGAACAGTGCAGTAAACATCTGCAGCATTTACTGTGAATGTGGTCTCATTGTGAACAGGGCCTTTAAAACGAGCATCGCTGACAAAGCACACTGGTATTGAATCCCGGCCTAAGGCTGTTTCTGATCTATGTAGTCTGACTACCATGTGTTCTCTAAACCTTCAGACTACCATGTGTTCTCTCTAAACCTTCTGACTACCATGTGTTCTCTCTAAACCTTCAGACTACCATGTGTTCTCTCTAAACCTTCAGACTACCATGTGTTCTCTAAACCTTCAGACTACCATGTGTTCTCTAAACCTTCTGACTACCATGTGTTCTCGCTAAACCTTCAGACTACCACGTGTTCTCTAAACCTTCAGACTACCATGTGTTCTCTCTAAACCTTCTGACTACCATGTGTTCTTTAAACCTTCTGACTACCATGTGTTCTCTAAACCTTCTGACTACCATGTGTTCTCTCTAAACCTTCTGACTACCATGTGTTCTCTCTAAACCTTCAGACTACCATGTGTTCTCTCTAAACCTTCAGACTACCATGTGTTCTCTAAACCTTCAGACTACCATGTGTTCTCTAAACCTTCTGACTACCATGTGTTCTCGCTAAACCTTCAGACTACCATGTGTTCTCTAAACCTTCAGACTACCATGTGTTCTCTAAACCTTCAGACTACCATGTGTTCTCTAAACCTTCAGACTACCATGTGTGTTCTCTAAACCTTCTGACTACCATGTGTTCTCTCTAAACCTTCAGACTCGTGTCTTGGTGACCCACGGTCTGAGCTTCCTGCCCCAGGCAGATCTGATCCTGGTGATGGTGGAGGGAGAGATCACTGAGATGGGATCCTACCTGGAGCTGATGGCACGTGACGGGGCCTTCGCTGAGTTCATAAGACTCTTCGCCGGGAACGAGCGCAAGGAGCGCTCACACAGAGGTGAGGAGTGAGATGGAACACATTCAACAGGCTACAACCACCTGGTGATCAAGCAGTGTTTCGATTGGCTAGAGAGGTGTTTAGTAGATGCTAATTCAAAACAAACTACATGTGTAGGATCTTAATTTGACCATTATTGCCGCCGCAAAATAATCCTGCAACAAAAGGATATGAACGTTTGGTCAATAATATTGCTTTGATCGGTGGTGTCATGATATTACTACCAAACCGAGCTCCTCATTTCATTACCTAGCCCGAACTCTGTCATGATATTACTACCAAACTGAGCTCCTCATTTCATTACCTAGCCTGAACTCTGTCATGATATTACTACCAAACCGAGCTCCTCATTTCATTACCTAGCCTGAACTCTGTCATGATATTACTACCAAACTGAGCTCCTCATTTCATTACCTAGCCCGAACTCTGTCATGATATTACTACCAAACTGAGCTCCTCATTTCATTACCTAGCCTGAACTCTGTCATGATATTACTACCAAACTGAGCTCCTCATTTCATTACCTAGCCCGAACTCTGTCATGATATTACTACCAAACTGAGCTCCTCATTTCATTACCTAGCCCGAACTCTGTCATGATATTACTACCAAACTGAGCTCCTCATTTCATTACCTAGCCTGAACTCTGTCATGATATTACTACCAAACCGAGCTCCTCATTTCATTACCTAGCCTGAACTCTGTCATGATATTACTACCAAACTGAGCTCCTCATTTCATTACCTAGCCCGAACTCTGTCATGATATTACTACCAAACTGAGCTCCTCATTTCATTACCTAGCCCGAACTCTGTCATGATATTACTACCAAACTGAGCTCCTCATTTCATTACCTAGCCTGAACTCTGTCATGATATTACTACCAAACTGAGCTCCTCATTTCATTACCTAGCCTGAACTCTGTCATGATATTACTACCAAACTGAGCTCCTCATTTCATTACCTAGCCCGAACTCTGTCATGATATTACTACCAAACTGAGCTCCTCATTCCATTACCTAGCCCGAACTCTGTCATGATATTACTACCAAACTGAGCTCCTCATTTCATTACCTAGCCCGAACTCTGTCATGATATTACTACCAAACTGAGCTCCTCATTTCATTACCTAGCCTGAACTCTGTCATGATATTACTACCAAACTGAGCTCCTCATTTCATTACCTAGCCCGAACTCTGTCATGATATTACTACCAAACTGAGCTCCTCATTTCATTACCTAGCCCGAACTCTGTCATGATATTACTACCAAACTGAGCTCCTCATTTCATTACCTAGCCTGAACTCTGTCATGATATTACTACCAAACTGAGCTCCTCATTCCATTACCTAGCCCGAACTCTGTCATGATATTACTACCAAACTGAGCTCCTCATTTCATTACCTAGCCCGAACTCTGTCATGATATTACTACCAAACTGAGCTCCTCATTCCATTACCTAGCCCGAACTCTGTCATGATATTACTACCAAACTGAGCTCCTCATTTCATTACCTAGCCCGAACTCTGTCATGATATTACTACCAAACTGAGCTCCTCATTTCATTACCTAGCCCGAACTCTGTCATGATATTACTACCAAACTGAGCTCCTCATTTCATTACCTAGCCCGAACTCTGTCATGATATTACTACCAAACTGAGCCTTCATCTGAAAGGCAGGAAGGACCCATGTCTAAACTCTGCTGACATCATGTTGTTGTTGTTGTTTACAGGAACCAGGAAGTCGGTATCTCGTCTGAGTATGACAGACTTCTCCATCGATCTTTCTCAGGAGCAGCTCATTAGGTATGACTCCTGACCTTCAACAAACACAATGAGAGTCGCCAACAGGAGGGTTCATCTTAGCTGTGGTATTTGGGGTTGGCAGTACCAGGTTTATGAGCCAGACAGCTTAACACTGCTCCAAGAAAGCTCTCTGGGGGGGCAGGTCTTACCAATTCTCATTTTTACCTATTCTCTATCGCTCTCTCGCTCTCTCTCTCTCTCTTCTCTCTCTCTTCTCTCTCTCTCTCTCTATTTTCTCTCTCTCTATTTTCTCTCTTCTCTCTCTCCCTCTCTCTCTCTCTCTATTTTTTCTCTTTCTCTCTCTCTATTTTCTCTCTTCTCTCTCTCTCTTCTATCTTCTCTCTCTTCTATATTCTCTCTCTCTCTCTCTCTCGCTCTCTCTCTCAGTGGAGACATGATGAGTAGTGCCAGTATTCAGACCATGGAGGCCATCTCAGACACAGAGGACCAGAAGCAGGAAGTCCTGGGGAAACTGACAGAGGTTGACAAGGCCAACACAGGAAGAGTGAGTAGTACAGTACTGACACAACTACTGACAGATTACAGACAAGGTGAGTAGCACAGTACCAACACATAACCACTGACAGACTACATACAGGGTGAGTAGCACAGTACCAACACATACCTACTGACATGCTACAGACAAGGTGAGTAGTATAGTACTGACACATACCTACTAACAGACCACAGACAATGTGAATTGTGCAGAACTGACACATAACTACTGACAGACCACAGACAAGGTGAATGGTACAGTACTGACACATACCTACTGGCAGACTACAGACAAGGTGAATGGTACAGTACTGACACATACCTACTGGGCAGACTACAGACGATGTGAATGGTGCAGTACTGACACATACCTACTGGCAGACTACAGACAAGGCTAACATAGGCAAGGTGAGTACTGAAGTAATTACTGTGTTCTCTCTCTCTGTCTCTCTCTCTCGCTCTCTTTGTCCTTCTCTCTTTCTTTCGCTCTCTCTCTCTCTCTTTGTCCTTCTCTCTCTCTCCTCTCTCTCTGTCTCTCTCTCTTTGTCCTCTCTCTCTCTCTTTGTCCTTCTCTCTCTCTCTCTCTCTCCCTCTAGGTGAAACTAGAGATGTATGTGGAGTACTTCAGGACCATCGGTCTGGCTCTGATCATCCCCATAGTCTTCCTGTATGCGTTCCAGCAGGCCGCCTCCCTCGCCTACAACTATTGGCTTAGCGTCTGGGCCGACGATCCAATCATCAACGGCACCCAGATTGACACAGACCTGAAACTGGGCGTGTTCGGAGCCCTGGGGTTCGCTCAAGGTGGGTTAGGGACGGGGCAAGGAGGATTATGATGATGTCACTAAAGACCTGTACCTGAGCTGCAGGGTTGGACAGGTGTGGTTTGACAAGTGTTGTTGGACAGGTGTGGTTAAGCAGGTGTGGTTAGACAGGTGTGGTTAGACAGGTAAGGTTAGGGAGGTGTCATTGAGACAGGTGTGGTTAGACAGGTGTGGTCCCCCTCTCTCCCACCACTCCTTAATTTCTCTGACCTCTTTCCCTCTCCCCAATTCCTTCATTTCTCTAACCTCTCTCCCACATTCCTTCATTTCTCTCACCTCTCTCCCCATTCCTTCATTTCTCTAACCTCTCTCCCACATTCCTTCATTTATCTCACCTCTCTCCCCATTACTTCATTTCTCTAACCCCTCTCCCTATCTCTCCCACATTCCTTAATTCTCTAACCTCTCTCCCTATCTCTCCCCATTCCTTCATTTCTCCAACCCCTCTCCCTATCTCTCCCCATTCCTTCATTTCTCTAACCTCTCTCCCCATTCCTTCATTTCTCTAACCTCTCTCCCCATTCCTTCATTTCTCTAACCCCTCTCCCTATCTCTCCCACATTCCTTCATTTCTCTAACCCCTCTCCCTATCTCTCCCACATTCCATCATTTCTCTAACCCCTCTCCCTATCTCTCCCACATTCCGTCATTTCTCTAACCCCTCTCCCTATCTCTCCCCATTCCTTCATTACTCTAACCCCTCTCCCTATCTCTCCCCATTCCTTCATTTCTCTAACCTCTCTCCCACATTCCGTCATTTCTCTAACCCCTCTCCCTATCTCTCCCCATTCCTTCATTTCTCTAACCTCTCTCCCACATTCCGTAATTTCTCTAACCCCTCTCCCTATCTCTCCCCATTCCTTCATTTCTCTAACCCCTCTCCCTATCTCTCCCCCATTCCTTCATTTCACTAACTTCCCTCCCTATCTCTCCCCCATTCCTTCATTATTCTAACTCCCCTCCCTATCTCTCCCCATCTAGGTGTGTCTATCTTTGGCACCACAGTGGCCATCTCTCTGGGGGGGATAATCGCTTCTCGTCACCTCCACCTAGACCTCCTCAACAACGTCCTGCGTTCCCCCATGGCCTTCTTCGAGGTCACACCCTCAGGGAACCTGCTGAACCGCTTCTCCAAGGAGGTGGGTTCCGTGTGTGTGTGTGTGTGTGTGTGTGTGTGTGTGTGTGTGTGTGTGTGTGTGTGTGTGTGTGTGTGTGTGTGTGTGTGTGTGCTTAGTTTCCTATGGCCTTTTTCAAAGACACATCCTCAGGGAACCTAGGATGTGAATAGTAGTAGTATAGTAGTAGTAGTAGTAGTATAGTAGTAATAGTAGTAGTAGTAGTAGTAGTAATAGTAGTAGTAGTATAGTAGTAATAGTAGTAGTAGTATAGTAGTAGTAGTAGTAGTAGTAGTAGTAGTAGTATAGTAGTAATAGTAGTAGTAGTAGTAGTAGTAGTAATAGTAGTAGTAGTATAGTAGTAATAGTAGTAGTAGTAGTAGTAGTAGTATAGTAGTAATAGTAGTAGTAGTAGTAGTAGTAATAGTAGTTGTAGTAGTTGTGATAGTAGTAGTAGTAGTAGTAGCAGTAGTAGTAGTAGTAACAGTAGTAGTAGTAGTAGTAATAGTAGTAGTAGTAGTAATAATTGTAGTAGTTGTAATAGTATTAGTTGTAATAGTAATAGTAGTAGTAGTAACATTAGTAGTAGTAGTAGTAGTAGTAATAGTAGTAGTAGTAGTAATAATGGTAGTAGTTGTAATAGTATTAGTTGTAATAGTAATAGTAGTAGTAGTAGTAATAGCAGTAGTAGTAGTAGCAGTAGTAGTAGTAATAGTAGTAGTAGTAACAGTAGTAGTAGTAACAGTAGTAGTAGTAGTAGTAGTAGTAATAACTGTAGTAGTTGTAATAGTATTAGTTGTAATAGTAATAGTAGTAGTAGTAGTAATAGCAGTAGTAGTAGTAACAGTAGTAGTAGTAGTAGTAGTAGTAGTAATAGTAGTAGTAGTAATAGTAGTTGTAGTAGTTGTGATAGTAGTAGTAGTAGTAGTAGCAGTAGTAGTAGTAGTAACAGTAGTAGTAGTAGTAGTAGTAATAGTAGTAGTAGTAGTAATAATTGTAGTAGTTGTAATAGTACTAGTTGTAATAGTAATAGTAGTAGTAGTAGAAATAGTTGTAGTAGTTGTAATAGTATTAGTAATAGTAGTTGTAGTAGTTGTGATAGTAGTAGTAGTGGTTGTAGTAGTTGTGATAGTAGTCATAGTCGTCATGGTATATGTAACTCGTGTGCTAAATACCATGAATTGTAATAATTATTCTAGGTGGATGCCATTGACTGTATGATCCCTGATGGTCTGAAGATGATGCTGGGATACCTGTTCAAACTGCTCGAGGTCTGCATCATCGTTCTGGTGGCCATGCCCTTCGCTGGGGTGGTTCTGCTGCCGCTCACACTGCTCTACGCATTCATACAGGTAGGATTACAGTAGAGCTGGGTTCAAATATTATTTCATTCATACAGGTAGGATTACAGTAGAGCTGGGTTCAAATAGTATTTCATTCATACAGGTAGGATTACAGTAGAGCTGGGTTCAATACTATGTAAAATATCTCAATTATTTCCACATACGTATGAAGTGAGTATTCATATACCCTTCATTTGAAAAGATTTGAGAAGACAGACAAGTGGTTTAATATTTGAACGTATTTGTAAATACGCTTGGATATTATTTGAAAATACTCAAATGCACGGACTAAAATACACTCCCATGCATTTAACCCAGGTATTTGAATAGTATTTGAAATAAGTATTTGAAAATACTCTCAAATACAATTTGGTAGACTATTTGGTTTATAAAAATAACCATTGAAATACTCAAATATTTACGTTGGGTTGTGGATTTGAAAAGACTCAAATAGACAGAAAAATTATTTTAAATACCAGACACTCAAATATACATTCCTAGAACCCAGATCCGCTTCACAGGTTCAATCTGTAAAATACACTGTCTGTCTGTCTGTCCCTCTGCCTGCCTGCCTGTCTGTCCCTCTAAATGTCTGTCTGCCTGCCTGTCTGTCCCTCTGAATGTCTGCCTGCCTGCCTGTCTGTCCCTCTAAATGTCTGCCTGCTTGCCTGTCTGTCCCTCTAAATGTCTGCCTGCCTGCCTGTCTGTCCCTCTAAATGTCTGTCTGCCTGCCTGCCCGTCTGTCCCTCTGAATGTCTGCCTGCCTGCCTGCCCGTCTGTCCCTCTGAATGTCTGCCTGCCTGCCTGTCTGTCCCTCTGAATGCCTGCCTTCCCGTTTAAATGCCTGCCTGCCCCTTTGAATGCCTGCCTGCCTGCCCCTTTGAATGCCTGCCTGCCTGTCTGTCCCTCTGAATATCTGTCTGCCAGTCAGACTAAGATTAATTTGCCTTCTATATATCCCCCCCCCCCCCCCCCCCCCATCTCTCCTGTAGAGTTTTTACGTGGCAACATCGTGCCAGCTCCGCCGGCTAGAGGCAGTCAGTCGTTCTCCCATCTACACCCACTTCAATGAGACGGTCCAGGGGGCCAGTGTGATCAGGGCCTTCTCAGAGCAGGAACGCTTCATCCTGCAGGCTAACGGACGCATTGACCACAACCAGACAGCGTACTTCCCCCGCTTCGTAGCCACCAGGTAGGTGTGTGTGTTCTACATGCTTTCTACAAGTATTTTCAACTAATGTTTACATATTTGAAATTATGAAAAGTCTATGATTACACAGATAGAACATGGGACCTTAATCTAACTAACTACAGTAGTCACTGTAATCTGGTGTGGTGTATTATCTAACTAACTACAGTAGTCACTGTAATCTGGTGTGGTGTATTATCTAACTAACTGCAGTAGTCACTGTAATCTGGTGTGGTGTATTATCTAACTAACTACAGTAGTCACTGTAATCTGGTGTGGTGTATTATCTAACTAACTACAGTAGTCACTGTAATCTGGTGTGGTGTATTATCTAACTAACTACAGTAGTCACTGTAATCTGGTGTGGTGTATTATCTAACTAACTACAGTAGTCACTGTAATCTGGTGTGGTGTGTATTATCTAACTAACTACAGTAGTCACTGTAATCTGGTGTGGTGTATTATCTAACTAACTACAGTAGTCACTGTAATCTGGTGTGGTGTATTATCTAACTAACTACAGTAATCACTGTAATCTGGTGTGGTGTATTATCTAACTAACTACAGTAGTCACTATAATCTGGTGTGGTGTATTATCTAACTAACTGCAGTAGTCACTGTAATCTGGTGTGGTGTATTATCTAACTAACTACAGTAATCACTGTAATCTGGTGTGGTGTATTATCTAACTAACTGCAGTAGTCACTATAATCTGGTGTGGTGTATTATCTAACTAACTACAGTAGTCACTGTAATCTGGTGTGGTGTATTATCTAACTAACTACAGTAGTCACTGTAATCTGGTGTGGTGTATTATCTAACTAACTGCAGTAGTCACTGTAATCTGGTGTGGTGTATTATCTAACTAACTACAGTAGTCACTGTAATCTGGTGTGGTGTATTATCTAACTAACTGCAGTAGTCACTGTAATCTGGTGTGGTGTATTATCTAACTAACTACAGTAGTCACTGTAATCTGGTGTGGTGTATTATCTAACTAACTACAGTAGTCACTGTAATCTGGTGTGGTATGTATTATATCATTATCTGTAGTACTGTAATCTGGTGTGGTGTATTATCTAACTATCTGCAGTAATCACTATAATCTGGTGTGGTATGTATTATATCATTATCTGTAGTACTGTAATCTGGTGTGGTGTATTATCTAACTAACTACAGTAGTCACTGTAATCTGGTGTGGTGTATTATCTAACTAACTACAGTAGTCACTGTAATCTGGTGTGGTATGTATTATATCATTATCTGTAGTACTGTAATCTGGTGTGGTGTATTATCTAACTATCTGCAGTAATCACTATAATCTGGTGTGGTATGTATTATATCATTATCTGTAGTACTGTAATCTGGTGTGGTGTATTATCTAACTAACTACAGTAGTCACTGTAATCTGGTGTGGTGTATTATCTAACTAACTACAGTAGTCACTGTAATCTGGTGTGGTGTATTATCTAACTAACTACAGTAGTCACTGTAATCTGGTGTGGTGTATTATCTAACTAACTACAGTAGTCACTGTAATCTGGTGTGGTGTATTATCTAACTAACTACAGTAGTCACTGTAATCTGGTGTGGTGTATTGTCTAACTAACTACAGTAGTCACTGTAATCTGGTGTGGTGTATTATCTAACTAACTACAGTAGTCACTGTAATCTGGTGTGGTGTATTATCTAACTAACTACAGTAGTCACTGTAATCTGGTGTGGTGTATTATCTAACTAACTACAGTAGTCACTGTAATCTGGTGTGGTGTATTGTCTAACTAACTACAGTAGTCACTGTAATCTGGTGTGGTGTATTATCTAACTAACTACAGTAGTCACTGTAATCTGGTGTGGTGTATTATCTAACTAACTACAGTAGTCACTGTAATCTGGTGTGGTGTATTATCTAACTAACTACAGTAGTCACTGTAATCTGGTGTGGTGTATTATCTAACTAACTACAGTAGTCACTGTAATCTGGTGTGGTGTATTATCTAACTAACTGCAGTAGTCACTGTAATCTGGTGTGGTGTATTATCTAACTAACTACAGTAGTCACTGTAATCTGGTGTGGTGTATTATCTAACTAACTACAGTAGTCACTGTAATCTGGTGTGGTGTATTGTCTAACTAACTACAGTAGTCACTGTAATCTGGTGTGGTGTATTATCTAACTAACTACAGTAGTCACTGTAATCTGGTGTGGTGTATTATCTAACTAACTACAGTAGTCACTGTAATCTGGTGTGGTGTATTATCTAACTAACTACAGTAGTCACTGTAATCTGGTGTGGTGTATTATCTAACTAACTACAGTAGTCACTGTAATCTGGTGTGGTGTATTATCTAACTAACTATACAGTAGTCACTGTAATCTGGTGTGGTGTATTGTCTAACTAACTACAGTAGTCACTGTAATCTGGTGTGGTGTATTGTCTAACTAACTACAGTAGTCACTGTAATCTGGTGTGGTGTATTATCTAACTAACTACAGTAGTCACTGTAATCTGGTGTGGTGTATTGTCTAACTAACTACAGTAGTCACTGTAATCTGGTGTGGTGTATTATCTAACTAACTACAGTAGTCACTGTAATCTGGTGTGGTGTATTATCTAACTAACTACAGTAGTCACTGTAATCTGGTGTGGTGTATTGTCTAACTAACTACAGTAGTCACTGTAATCTGGTGTGGTGTATTATCTAACTAACTACAGTAGTCACTGTAATCTGGTGTGGTGTATTATCTAACTAACTACAGTAGTCACTGTAATCTGGTGTGGTGTATTATCTAACTAACTACAGTAGTCACTGTAATCTGGTGTGGTGTATTATCTAACTAACTACAGTAGTCACTGTAATCTGGTGTGGTGTATTATCTAACTAACTACAGTAGTCACTGTAATCTGGTGTGGTGTATTGTCTAACTAACTACAGTAGTCACTGTAATCTGGTGTGGTGTATTATCTAACTAACTGCAGTAGTCACTGTAATCTGGTGTGGTGTATTATCTAACTAACTACAGTAGTCACTGTAATCTGGTGTGGTGTATTATCTAACTAACTACAGTAGTCACTGTAATCTGGTGTGGTGTATTATCTAACTAACTACAGTAGTCACTGTAATCTGGTGTGGTGTATTATCTAACTAACTACAGTAGTCACTGTAATCTGGTGTGGTGTATTGTCTAACTAACTACAGTAGTCACTGTAATCTGGTGTGGTGTATTATCTAACTAACTGCAGTAGTCACTGTAATCTGGTGTGGTGTATTATCTAACTATCTGCAGTACTGTGATCTGGTGTGGTATGTACCAAGCATCTCAGAGTAGGTAGGCTAATCTAGAACCTTCAAGGGTTCTCTGGCTGTCCCCATAGGAGAACCCTCTGAAGAACCCTCTGAATAACCCTTTAAGGTTGTAGGTATAACCCTTTTGGGTTCCATGTAGAACCCTTTTTACAGATGTTTCTAACTGGAACCTAAAAGAGTTCTACCTGGAACCCAAAATACGTTCCTCTATGGCAGGGGTGTCAAAGTCAAATGGACGGAGGGCCAAATAAAAAAATCAGCTACAAGACGAGGGCCGGACTGTTTGAATGTTCATTGAAAAATGTTTAAATGACGCATATAGTCTAGTGAACCTAATTGAACCTACTGAAAACCTAACAAATATATTACAATATGATCAGATAAATAAAGCAATATTTTCTTATGGCTCTGTCAGTAATCTTTAATTTTCAACAGACACAAAAGACAAATTTCCTTTATATAAATATCCCCATAACATGAACATTAAATGAAAGAAACCGGTATTCAAGGCACCATCAGTAGACTATATTTTCTATTTTAGCAAAAGTGGGCTAAATTTACTTCAAAGAAAAAACAATAATAGCAATTTTCTATCATCCACTCAACTGAAATATTTTTAAAATATAATTGGATTGAAATACAAAAAAATAAAGTGCAAAAATCTATTAATCAAAAACAACACTTTGTTTAAGGAGAAGTAACATGCAGTGAAAACAAATATTAAAGTTTAACTTTTAAACTTGAACTGAGTAAAAACTCTAAATAGGGGATTGCACAGTAATGTTCACTTGTTTGAGGTTGAGGGTGATACTTGGTGGTGTCCCATCTTTTCCACAAGTTCATCAATGTTCGGGGTAAGGCTCTGAGCTGAAGAAATCCTCAGAATTGAGTGGAGGTGTTCAGCAGTAAGTCGACTTCTGTGTGATGTTTTGTTCAGGTTCATCAAAGAAAACAGTTGTTCACACAGGTATGTGCTGCCAAACATAGACAACGTTTGAGCAGCCTGGATGCGCAGCTGGGGCATTGTGCCGGGGAGGAAACGGGCGAACTCCGCAGCACCCACTGCCGCATATTTTGCCCTCAGTGCATCATTGCATTGGAGGTCAATCAACTCCATTTGGAGGTTTGGTGGTGAGCTTTCCACGTCAACAGCAAATGGGTTACCGAGCAGTTCCAACCTGCTTTTTTGTGCTTCAAAGTCAGCAAATCGGCGTCGAAAGTCAGCGGCAAGCATACCTATTTTATCAGCCAACTGTGTGCTCGGGAACGCACTGGTAGAGAGCTTCTCTTTCATGGTCTGGCAGCTGGGAAAGTGGCTCAAATTTTCTTTCCGCATCTGCGTCTCCCACAGAGTCAGTTTGGTTTTAAATGCCTTCACTGTACTGTACATATCAGAGATGACACGATCCCGACCCTGCAGCTGCAAGTTTATTGCATTCAGATGACTCGTAATGTCACACAGAAAAGCCATTTCACACAGAAACATTTCGTCTCGGAGTTGTGTTGTGTCTTTCCCTTTGCTGTCCAAGAACAGACAAATCTCCTCACGAAGCTCGAAACATCTTTGAAGCACCTTTCCCTGGCTTAGCCATCGCACCTCTGTGTGATAAGGCAAATCACCATGCTCCGTTTCTAACTCCGTCAGAAATGCCTTGAACTGGCGGTGATTCAAACCTTTGGCTCTGATAAAGTTAACTGTGCGCGTGATGATGCTCATTACATGCTCCATTTTCAAGGCTTTACCGCACAACGCTTCCTGGTGTATGATACAATGATAAGCTGTCAGCTCACCTGTCGCGTTTTCCTCTTGCATCTTTTCCCGTATCTTCGCCACCAGTCCGCTCCTGTGTCCACACATCGCAGGTGCTCCGTCGGTTGTCAAACCCACAAGTTTTTCCCAAGGCAGCTCCATCTCATTTACACATCTTGACACCTCTTCATACAAATCATGCCCCGTAGTTGTGCCATGCATAGGACGTAAAGCCAAAAACTCCTCTGTCACGCTTAGGTTGGAGTCCACTCCGCGGATGAAAATTGACAACTGGGCAATGTCAGAAATGTCGGTGCTCTCATCCACAGCCAAGGAATATGCAATAAAATCTTTTCCCTTTTTCACAAGCTGCTCTTTT
Source organism: Oncorhynchus clarkii lewisi (assembly GCF_045791955.1). NCBI lineage: Eukaryota > Metazoa > Chordata > Actinopteri > Salmoniformes > Salmonidae > Oncorhynchus > Oncorhynchus clarkii. The sequence goes on along the minus strand of NC_092159.1, from coordinate 64,197,724 downwards.
AGATTGATGGACAACTGGTCTACTCTCTCGGCAATGGTGTTTCTGCTCAGACTCACATTTAAAAAGAGTTGCCTTTTTTCTGGGCAAACTTCGTCACAAACTTTAATCATGCAGTTTTTGATGAAATCCCCCTCCGTAAATGGCCGGGCTGATTTAGCGATCTCTTCTGCCAAAATAAAACTGGCCTTGACAGCAGCCTGGCCTTGTGATTTGGCTTTTTTGAACAGAGCCTGTCGAGATTTGAGGCCTCGTTTTAATTCCTCTGCCTTTTGTAGCCTTTGTTCCATGTCCATATTCTTGTTTTTGTCCGCGTGTTTCGTTTCATAATGTCGTCTCAGATTATACTCTTTCAGTACCGCCACACTTTCTCCACACAGAAGCGCGTCACGGTGCGTCACCTTTGCATTGTGGGAAATGTAGTATTGGTGCGTGTAAAAGATCTGCGGGCTGCCGGCTTGCTGCGGGCCGGTTCTAATAATAAATCAAGATCATCCCAGGGGCCGTAAAAAACCTTCTTGCGGGCCGGATGTGGCCCGCGGGCCTTGACTCTGACATATGTGCTCTATGGGGACAGACAAATAACCCTTTTAGAATCCTGTTTTCTATGAGAGTAGGGATCAGTTCCCTTCCTGTCCATGGAATCCTGTTTTCTATGAGACTAGGGATCAGTTCCCTTCCTGTCCATGGAATCCTGTTTTCTATGAGAGTAGGGATCAGTTCCCTTCCTGTCCATGGAATCCTGTTTTCTATGAGGGTAGGGATCAGTTCCCTTCCTGTCCATGGAATCCTGTTTTCTATGAGAGTAGGGATCAGTTCCCTTCCTGTCCATGGAATCCTGTTTTCTATGAGAGTAGGGATCAGTTCCCTTCCTGTCCATGGTATCCTGTTTTCTATGAGGGTAGGGATCAGTTCCCTTCCTGTCCATGGAATCCTGTTTTCTATGAGGGTAGGGATCAGTTCCCTTCCTGTCCATGGAATCCTGTTTTCTATGAGAGTAGGGATCAGTTCCCTTCCTGTCCATGGTATCCTGTTTTCTATGAGAGTAGGGATCAGTTCCCTTCCTGTCCATGGAATCCTGTTTTCTATGAGGGTAGGGATCAGTTCCCTTCCTGTCCATGGAATCCTGTTTTCTATGAGGGTAGGGATCAGTTCCCTTCCTGTCCATGGAATCTTGTTCATTGTGATCCAAACGGAAAAAACTGATCCTGGATACTACTCTGACACGTTTGATACATAAGGCACCTGAGCAATGACCCCTGTGTCATCTTAACCCCTGACCTCTGACCTGCGCTGTCTGCAGGTGGCTGGCGGTGAACCTAGAGTTCCTGGAACAGGTTCCTATCTGATCGCTCTGTCTTCTATTGCGTGTGTGTGTGTGTGTGTGTGTGTGTGTGTGTGTGTGTCCAGGTGGCTGGCGGTGAACCTAGAGTTTCTGGGGAATCTGTTGGTGCTGGCAGCAGCCACCCTAGCTGTGATGGGCAGAGACACACTGAGCCCTGGTATAGTAGGACTGGCTGTGTCACACTCACTACAGGTACGCACGCACACACACACACACACACACACACACACACACATACACACACACACGTAACCTGTGATGTAATGTGTAGGTGACAGGTATTCTGAGCTGGATCGTGAGGTCCTGGACTGATGTAGAGAACAACATTGTGTCCGTGGAGAGAGTTAAGGAGTACGCTGACACACCAAAGGAGGTGAGTGGCTGTGAAACTATACTATCCTACCCCTCATAGAGAGGATCTAGTTCACTGGTCAGGTGTAAACTATACTATCCTACCCCTCATAGAGAGGATCTAGTTCACTGGTCAGGTGTAAACTATACTATCCTACCCCTCATAGAGAGGATCTAGTTTAATGGTCAGGTATAAACTATACTATCCTACCCTCATAGAGAGGATCTAGTTTACTTGTCAGGTGTAAACTATACTATCCTACCCCTCATAGAGAGGATCTAGTTTACTTGTCAGGTGTAAACTATACTATCCTACCCCTCATAGAGAGGATCTAGTTTACTAGTCAGATGTAAACTATACTATCCTACCCCTCATAGAGAGGATCTAGTTCACTGGTCAGGTGTAAACTATACTATCCTACCCCTCATAGAGAGGATCTAGTTTAATGGTCAGGTATAAACTATACTATCCTACCCTCATAGAGAGGATCTAGTTTACTTGTCAGGTGTAAACTATACTATCCTACCCCTCATAGAGAGGATCTAGTTTACTGGTCAGGTGTAAACTATACTATCCTACCCCTCATAGAGAGGATCTAGTTCACTGGTCAGGTGTAAGCTATACTATCCTACCCCTCATAGAGAGGATCTAGTTTACTGGTCAAGTGTAAACTATACTATCCTACCCCTCATAGAGAGGATCTAGTTTACTGGTCAGGTGTAAACTATACTATCCTACCCCTCATAGAGAGGATCTAGTTCACTGGTCAGGTGTAAGCTATACTATCCTACCCCTCATAGAGAGGATCTAGTTTACTGGTCAGGTGTAAGCTATACTATCCTACCCCTCATAGAGAGGATCTAGTTTACTGGTCAGGTGTAAGCTATACTATCCTACCCTCATAGAGAGGATCTAGTTTACTGGTCAGGTGTAAGCTATACTATCCTACCCCTCATAGAGAGGATCTAGTTTACTGGTCAGGTGTAAGCTGTACTATCCTACCCCTCATAGAGAGGATCTAGTTTACTGGTCAGGTGTAAGCTATACTATCCTACCCTCATAGTGAGGATCTAGTTTACTGGTCAGGTGTAAACTATACTATCCTACCCTCATAGAGAGGATCTAGTTTACTGGTCAGGTGTAAGCTATACTATCCTACCCCTCAAAGAGAGGATCTAGTTTACTGGTCAGATGTAAACTATACTATCCTACCCCTCATAGAGAGGATCTAGTTTACTGGTCAGGTGTAAGCTATACTATCCTACCCCTCATAGAGAGGATCTAGTTTACTGGTCAGGTGTAAGCTATACTATCCTACCCCTCATAGAGAGGATCTAGTTTACTGGTCAGGTGTAAGCTATACTATCCTACCCTCATAGAGATTAGATACTTTACTGGTCAGGTGTAAGCTATACTATCCTACCCTCATAGAGAGGATCTAGTTCACTGGTCAGGTGTAAGCTATACTATCCTACCCTCATAGAGATTAGATACTTTACTAGTCAGATGTAAACTATACTATCCTACCCTCATAGAGAGGATCTAGTTTACTGGTCAGGTGTAAGCTATACTATCCTACCCCTCATAGAGAGGATCTAGTTCACTGGTCAGGTGTAAACTATACTATCCTACCCTCATAGAGAGGATCTAGTTTACTAGTCAGGTGTAAACTATACTATCCTACCCTCATAGAGAGGATCTAGTTTACTGGTCAGGTGTAAACTATACTAGTCTACCCTCATAGAGAGGATCTAGTTTACTGGTCAGGTGTAAACTATACTATCCTACCCTCATAGAGAGGATCTAGTTCACTGGTCAGGTGCCACTTGAAAATGTGATCTTCTAAAGAATGAAAGATTATTTATATCAATGGGACAGTCGTAGTTTAAAAAGAGTTTTAATGAATGAAAATGTGTGTTTATTTCTAGCCATAATCTCACTGTTCTGTGCTCTCATTAACTGTCTGTGTTTCTGATGTAGTTAATGTCTTTAAATTAATAACAGCACCTTCTGTTGCCTTGTTGCTGAGGTCTTGATGGGAGATGACATCACAGAGATCCAGTGTTCTAATATGTCATTCTATGGATGACATCTCAGAGATCCAGTGTTCTAATATGTAATTCTATGGATACCATCACAGAGTTCCAGTGTTCTAATATGTAATTCTATGGATGACATCTCAGAGTTCCAGTGTTCTAATATGTAATTCTATGGATGACATCACAGAGATCCAGTGTTCTAATATGTAATTCTATGGATACCATCACAGAGATCCAGTGTTCTAATATGTAATTCTATGGATACCATCTCAGAGTTCCAGTGTTCTAATATGTAATTCTATGGATACCATCACAGAGATCCAGTGTTCTAATATGTAATTCTATGGATACCATCTCAGAGATCCAGTGTTCTAATATGTAATTCTATGGATACCATCTCAGAGTTCCAGTGTTCTAATATGTAATTCTATGGATACCATCACAGAGATCCAGTGTTCTAATATGTAATTCTATGGATGACATCACAGAGATCCCGTGTTCTAATATGTAATTCTATGGATACCATCACAGAGTTCCAGTGTTCTAATATGTAATTCTATGGATGACATCTCAGAGATCCAGTGTTCTAATATGTAATTCTATGGATGCCATCACAGAGATCCAGTGTTCTAATATGTAATTCTATGGATGACATCTCAGAGATCCAGTGTTCTAATATGTAATTCTATGGATGACATCTCAGAGATCCAGTGTTCTAATATGTAATTCTATGGATGCCATCACAGAGATCCCGTGTTCTAATATGTAATTCTATGGATACCATCTCAGAGATCCAGTGTTCTAATATGTAATTCTATGGATGCCATCACAGAGATCCAGTGTTCTAATATGTAATTCTATGGATGACATCTCAGAGATCCCGTGTTCTAATATGTAATTCTATGGATGACATCACAGAGATCCAGTGTTCTAATATGTAATTCTATGGATACCATCACAGAGATCCAGTGTTCTAATATGTAATTCTATGGATACCATCACAGAGATCCAGTGTTCTAATATGTAATTCTATGGATACCATCACAGAGATCCAGTGTTCTAATATGTAATTCTATGGATGCCATCACAGAGATCCAGTGTTCTAATATGTAATTATATGGATGCCATCACAGAGATCCAGTGTTCTAATATGTAATTCTATGGATGCCATCACAGAGATCCCGTGTTCTAATATGTAATTCTATGGATGACATCTCAGAGATCCAGTGTTCTAATATGTAATTCTATGGATGCCATCACAGAGTTCCAGTGTTCTAATATGTCATTCTATGGATGCCATCACAGAGATCCAATGTTCTAATATGTAATTCTATGGATGCCATCACAGAGTTCCAGTGTTCTAATATGTCATTCTATGGATGCCATCACAGAGATCCAATGTTCTAATATGTAATTCTATGGATGCCATCACCTGTCCCCCTCCTCTCCCTCCTCCCCTACCCAGGCTCCATGGACCATAGAAGGCAGCATGCTCCCGCTGGCCTGGCCCACCCACGGTACCATAGAAATGGAGGAATACGGACTGCAGTACCGTAAAGGACTGGACTGGGCCCTGAAAGGAATTTCCCTCAGCATTCAGGAGAAAGAGAAGGTTGGGGGTAGACATACTGTATTATAGGGAGATAATGGAGTAATGAGGTTGTTAGGATGATATGGGTATAGGACTGGACAGGAGAGAGATAAGGTAGGAGATAGAGATACTGTGTTATAGGGAGATAATGGAGTAATGAGGTTGTTAGGATGATATGGGTATAGGACTGGACAGGAGAGAGATAAGGTAGGAGATAGAGATACTGTGTTATAGGGAGATAATGGAGTAATGAGGTGGTTAGGATGATATGGGTATAGGACTGGACAGGAGAGAGATAAGGTAGGAGATAGAGATACTGGTTTACCAGAGCACCCTATTCCCTACATAGTGCACTACTTTAGACCAGGTCCTTTGGGAAGCATCCTCTGTTTTATGGTGTTATAGTGAGATAATGTTAGGTTTCATTCTTTCTAAACTCTCTCTCCTCCCCTCCCTCCCACTTTCTCCTCCTCTATCCTCCCTCCGACTCTCTCCTCCTCTATCCTCCTCTCCCACTCTCTCCTCCCCTCTCTCCTCCTCTATCCTCCTCTATCCTCCTCTCCCACTCTCTCCTCCCCTCTCTCCTCCTCTATCCTCCTCTATCCTCCTCTCCCACTTTCTCCTCCCCTCTCCTCCTCTCCCACTCTCTCCTCCCCTCTCTCCTCCTCCCACTCTCTCCTCCCCTCTCTCCTCCTCTATCCTCCTCTCCCACTCTCTCCTCCCCTCTCTCCCACTCTCTCCTCCTCTATCCTCCTCTCCCACTCTCTCCTCCCCTCCCTCCCACTCTCTCCTCCCCTCCCTCCCACTCTCTTCTCCTCTATCCTCCTCTCCCGCTCTCTCCTCCCCTCCCTCCCACTCTCTCCTCCTCTATCCTCCTCTCCCACTCTCTCCTCCTCTATCCTCCTCTCCCACTCTCTCCTCCTCTCTCCTTCTCTCCCTCCCCCTCTCCCTCCTCTCTCTGCCTCTCCCTCCCCCTCTCCCTCCTCTCTCCAGGTTGGGATAGTGGGCAGGACTGGAGCAGGGAAGTCGTCCCTGGCATTGGGAATATTCCGGATTCTGGAAGCAGCGAAGGGAGATATCTATATAGACGGGATAAACATTGCTCAGATCGGACTGCACGAGCTACGCTCCAGGATCACCATCATACCACAGGTAACACACACACACATATAATAAACACACACACACCACAGGTAAAAAACACTTTCTGCAAGCCTCTGAGATATCGTCTAACATGGAGGTAATTATGGTATGCATGGCAACGTTCTCTCTCTCCCTCTCCCCCCCTCCCTCTCTTCCTCTCCCTCCCTCCCTCCCTCCCTCCCTCCCTCCCCCCTCCAGGACCCAGTGTTGTTCTCTGGGTCTCTGAGGATGAATCTGGACCCCTTCGATGGCTACTCTGATGAGGAGGTGTGGAGAGCCCTGGAGCTCTCCCATCTCAAGAGCTTTGTGTCTTGCCTGCCGGACAAACTCAACCACGAGTGTTCAGAGGGAGGAGAGAACCTCAGGTACACAAGGCTCACTATCCCTCTATGTAGCTTTCCTATGTCTGTTACTCTCTTTCCCCCCCCCCCCCTCCCCTGATTCCTCCTTGTGATGACATCTGGTCCTCTCTTTCTCCTCCCCCCCCCCTGATTCCTCCTTGTGATGACATCTGGTCCTCTCTTTCTCTCCCCCCGCCCCCCCCCCCTGATTCCTCCTTGTGATGACATCTGGTCCTCTCTTTCTCTCCCCCCCCCCCCCCCCCTGATTCCTCCTTGTGATGACATCTGGTCCTCTCTTTCTCTCCCCCCCCCCCCCCTGATTCCTCCTTGTGATGACATCTGGTCCTCTCTTTCTCCCCCCCCCCCTCCCCTGATTCCTCCTTGTGATGACATCTGGTCCTCTCTTTCTCCCCCCCCCCCTGATTCCTCCTTGTGATGACATCTGGTCCTCTCTCTCTCCTCTTTTATAAACATCTCTCCTCTCTCCAGTCTGGGTCAGCGCCAGCTGGTGTGTCTGGCCCGAGCTCTCCTGAGGAAGACGAAGATCCTAGTTCTGGATGAGGCCACAGCTGCTGTGGACCTGGAGACAGACAACCTGATCCAGTCCACCATCAGAACCCAGTTTGATGACTGCACTGTCCTGACCATCGCACACAGACTCAATACTATCATGGACTACACCAGGTAATATATAGACTGACTCAATACTATCATGGACTACACCAGGTAATATATAGACTGACTCAATACTATCATGGACTACACCAGGTAATATATAGACTGACTCAATACTATCATGGACTACACCAGGTAATATATAGACTGACTCAATACTATCATGGACTACACCAGGTAATATATAGACTGACTCAATACTATCATGGACTATATAGACTGACTCAATACTATCATGGACTACACCAGGTAATATATAGACTGACTCAATACTATCATGGACTACACCAGGTAATATACTGTATAGACTGACTCAATACTATCATGGACTACACCAGGTAATATATAGACTGACTCAATACTATCATGGACTACACCAGGTAATATATAGACTGACTCAATACTATCATGGACTACACCAGGTAATATATAGACTGACTCAATACTATCACGGACTACACCAGGTAATATATAGACTGACTCAATACTATCATGGACTACACCAGGTAATATATAGAATGACTCAATACTATCATGGACTACACCAGGTAATTTATACACACTTCTATTGTATAAAACATTAGGAACAACTTCCTAATATTGAGTTGCACCCCCGTTTGCCATCAGAACAGCCTCAATTCATCAGGGCGTGGACTCCACAAGGTGTTGAAAGTGTTCCACAGGGGTGCTGGCCCATGTTGACTCCAATGTCTCCCACAGTTGTGTCCAGTTGGCTGGATGTCCTTTGGGTGGTGGACCATTCTTGATACACACAGGAAACTGTTGAGCGTGAAAAACCCAGCAGCGTTGCAGTTCTTGACACAAACCGGTGCCTGGCACCTGCTACCATACCCCGTTCAAAGGCACTTAAATATTTTGTCTTGCCCATTCACCCTCTGAATGTCAACACATACACAATCCATGTCTCAGTTGTCTAACATCTATACTGATTTAAGTGGATTTAACAAGTGACAATAAGGGATCATATCTTTCACCTGGATTCCCCTGGTCAGTCATGTCATGGAAAGAGCAGGTGTTCCTAATGTTTTGTACAGTCATTGTATATATATATATATATAAACACACATCAGAGTGAATGGTCTCTCTCTCTCTACTTCTCTCTCCCTCTCCCTCTCTCTCTTCTTCCCTCTATCTTTCCCTCACTCTCTCTCTCTCTCTCTCTTCCTTCCCCCCTCTACTTCTCTCTCTACCTCAACCTCTCTCTCTTTCTCTCTCTCCCTTCCTCCCTCTCTTTCCCTCTACTGCTCTCTCTACTTCAACCTCTCTCTCTATCTCTCTTCCCCTCACTCTCTCTCTCTCCCCTCCTCCCTTTCTTTCCCTCTACTGCTCTCTCTACTTCAACCTCTCTCTCTACCTCTCTTTCCCTCTCTTTCTCTCTCTCCCCTCCTCCCTTTCTTTCACTCTACTTCTCTCTCTACCTCAACCTCTCTCTCTCTCTCTCCCCCCCTCTCCCTCTCTGCAGGGTGATAGTGATGGACCGAGGTCTGATCACAGAGATGGACTCTCCCTCCAACCTCATCTCAGAGAGAGGTCAGTTCTACCTGATGTGTAGGGAGGCTGGCCTGGTCTGAGCCCTCCCCAGCCAGGAGGCTCCTGAATCGGGTAAACCCAGCCACGTCACCCCCTCCCCACCCCCAGGGCTGGAGGGGCCAGATCACCAAGGCAGTAAATACTCTACTAAAGACAAAGAGCTACAGAAATAAAACCCCTTTTCAACTCCTTTCATTTTCAAAACAAACGTTGTGAAAGGATATGAGGAGTGAAGCGTGAAGACAGAAGAGGGATGAGAATGACGTAGGGCTGCTGTGGGGATCGGATGATGTTTGAGGCTGTCTGTTTGCATCCCAAAAGGCAGCCGAATTATGGGCCCTGGTCGAAAGTAGTGCGCTGTGTAGGGAATAGGGTGCCATAGGCTCTGGTCAAAAGTAGTGCACTAAATAGGGAATAGGGTGCCAAGGCTCTGGTTAAAAGTAGTGCACTAAATAAGGAATAGGGTGCCAAGGCCCTGGTTAAAAGTAGTGCACTAAATAGGGAATAGGGTGCCATTTTGGACACTTCCTTTGTGTAACCCTTCGTTGGACATTAAGCTTTTTTAATTTTGAACTACTGGGACAGGATATGACATCATAGGACGCTGCTGACCTCTCCTGGCCTTGTGATGAGGCAGTATCATGTGACGGATGCACGAGGAGAAGAGGAGGAGAGGATGGAGGGATGGAGGGATGAATGAATGAGGTGCTTGATAAACAGATGCTCAGCCAGGAAGCAACTTATCAGCAACACACATGTGCGCATATACAACATGCAACACACACAAAACGCAACACACACACAAAACGCAACACACACACACACACACAAAAAGCAAAACGCAACACACACACAAAACAACATGCAACTGTCATGACGTTGGCCTGGGGGTAGGTTTATGACAGTCATAAATACCTCAAACCCCTTGGTTAACATAGAGATTCTGGGAACATCAGAAGGTGGGGGGAAATTAACTATATTCTGGTAATGCGACCAATGGAACATATGCGGTGGTACTTAATGAATATGATGTCCGTTCGGTTGTCATCTGAGACATTCTCATCAATGATAAGATGACAAACTCTACAGTGGAAAGTCTACACATCAGAGTTATCGGATTCACATGGAATTGTTGTTCAATTTAAATGTTTGAATATGAAATGATTTGTGATGGGATAAAATGTGATTTTAGCTTCTAAAATGTGAGATTTGGGTTTTCATAGATAGGGCTCTGCTCAATCAGTGGCCCGCCCCTGTGAAGGGACATGGGCTATAAAACTTTTCAAACACGCCGTCCTCTCCCTTCCTATATAAGCCCATGACGACAATATAACCTCCTGTTCCGAGGATGTAGGACAACGGTCCGATGTCAGAATGGTTCAGATAATAACTAAAGAACGAAGCCAACATCAGCGTGAGCTTTGGTTGCGAATGGTATGAACTTTGAACTCTTATTCACTACAGAAGTGATACCTCCTAGCCGTTGAGTTACCAACAGCAGCTGCAAATGAGGGTTAGGAAGGAACAGACAGAGTATCCCGTCTATCACACAATGACGTTACTACAACGTATCTAATTGACCACCAGAGACATTCTTCAAAGGACAGAGGACTCGGTTTGGCAACACTGCCTTCCATCTACCACCAACCTACTGAAGTGCAGCTCAGAGTAAATATTTATCGCATTTTCCTTTTCCAAATGGGCGGTAATTTAGACTGCATAAGATACTGTATTTACGATTGCATAGCTTCGCCCTTTGTTCCTCAGTCTTCCCGCTCCTTCACTCAAGCCCAGCCCCTTTTCTTTTGTGTAACCAGCTGTCATATCTGTTCCGCCCGCTAGGGACGTATTCCTTTATGACGTCATTTGTAATCAAGTTATGATTTAATTATGTGTATGTGTAATTCTGTGTGATTAGTTAGGTATTTAGTAAATAAATAATTAAACCCAATTTTGTATTGCTGATTCATCTTGTTAGCCAGGGTTCGTGAAGATAACCAAGAATTTACAACTTTCAGATGAGACTGAATTAGGATGACGATTAATATTGACTGCTATTGATGTAAAATATTACTAGGTCTTTAAGAGTTTATTCGGAAGATAACAGCTCTATAAAAATAATTTTGTGGTGCCCCGACTCTCTAGTTAATTACATTTACATGATTAGCTCAATCAGGTAATATTAATTACGGATAAATTATTTTATGGAATAGCATGTCATATCACTTAATCCGGAATAGCCAAAGACATGACACAACACACAAAACATATAATACTGCCTGGATCACACCACATAATACTGCCGGGATTACACCATATAATACTGCCTGGATTACACCACAAAATACTGCCTGGATTACACCACATAGTACTGCCTGGATTACACTATATAGTACTGCCTGGATTACACTACATAGCACTGCCTGGATTACACCACATAATACTGCCTGGATTACACCACATAGCACTGCCTGGATTTCACCACATAGAACTGCCTGGATTACACCACATAATACTGCCTGGATTACACCACATAATACTGCCTGGATTACACCACAGAATACTGCTTGGATTACACCACATAATACTGCCTGGATTACACTACATAATACTGCCTGGATTACACCACATAATACTGCCTGGATTACACCTCATAATACTGCCTGGATTACACCTCATAATACTGCCTGGATTACACCACATAGTACTGCCTGGATTGCACCACATAACACTGCCTGGATTACACCACATAGCACTGCCTGGATTACACTACGTAGTACTGCCTGGATTACACCACATAATACTGTCTGGATTACACCATATAATACTGCCTGGATTACACCACATAGTACTGACTGGATTACACCACATACTACTGCCTGGATTACACCACATAATACTGCCTGGATTACACCACATAATACTGCCTGGATTACACCACATATACTACCTGGATTACACCACATAATACTGCCTGGATTACACCACATAATACTGCCTGGATTACACCACATAATACTGCCTGGATTACACCACATATACTACCTGGATTACACCACATAATACTGCCTGGATTACACCACATAATACTGCCTGGATTACACCACATATACTACCTGGATTACACCACATAATACTGCCTGGATTACACCATATAATACTGCCTGGATTACACCACATAATACTGCCTGGATTACACCACATACTACTGCCTGGATTACACCACATAATACTGCCTGGATTACACCACATAATACTGCCTGGATTACACCACATAATACTGCCTGGATTACACCACATAATACTGACTGGATTACACCACATAATACTGCCTGGATTACACCACATAGTACTGCCTGGATTACACCACATAGTACTGCCTGGATTACACCACATAATACTGCCTGGATTACACCACATAGTACTGCCTGGATTACACCACATAATACTGCCTGGATTACACCACATAATACTGCCTGGATTACACCACATAATACTGCCTGGATTACACCACATAATACTGCCTGGATAACACCACATAATACTGCCTGGATTACACCACATAATACTGCCTGGATTACACCACATAATACTGCCTGGATTACACCACATAGTACTGCCTGGATTACACCACATAATACTGCCTGGATTACACCACATAGTACTGCCTGGATTATACCACATAGTACTGCCTGGATTACACCACATAATACTGCCTGGATTACACCACATAATACTGCCTGGATTACACCACATAATACTGCCTGGATTACACCACATAATACTGCCTGGATTACACCACATAATACTGCCTGGATTACACCACATAATACTGCCTGGATTACACCACAAAATACTGCCTGGATTACACCACATAGTACTGCCTGGATTACACCACATAGTACTGCCTGGATTGCACCACATAGTACTGCCTGGATTACACCACATAGTACTGCCTGGATTACACCACATAATACTGCCTGGATTACACCACATAGTACTGCCTGGATTACACCACATAATACTGCCTGGATTACACCACATAGTACTGCCTGGATTACACCACATAATACTGCCTGGATTACACCACATAATACTGCCTGGATTACACCATATAATACTGCCTGGATTACACCACATAATACTGCCTGGATTACACCACATAGTACTGCCTGGATTACACCGCATAGTACTGCCTGGATTACACCACATAGCACTGCCTAGATTACACCACATAGAACTACCTGGATTACACCACATACTACTGCCTGGATTACACCACATAATACTGCCTGGATTACAACACATAGTACTGCCTGGATTACACTGCATAGTACTGCCTGGATTACACTACATAGTACTGCCTGGATTACACTACATAGCACTGCCTGGATTACACCATATAATACTGCCTGGATTACAACACATAGTACTGCCTGGATTACACTACATAATACTGCCTGGATTACACCACATAATACTGCCTGGATTACACCACATAATACTGCCTGGATTACACCACATAATACTGCCTGGATTACACCACATAATACTGCCTGGATTACACCACATAATACTGCCTGGATTACACCACATAGTACTGCCTGGATTACACCACATAATACTGCCTGGATTACACCACATAATACTGCCTGGATTACACCACATAACACTGCCTGGATTACACCACATAGTACTGACTGGATTACACCACATAATACTGCCTGGATTACACCATATAATACTGCCTGGATTACAACACATAGTACTGCCTGGATAACACCACATAGTACTGCCTGGATTACACTACATAATACTGCCTGGATTACACCACATAACACTGCCTGGATTACACCACATAATACTGCCTGGATTACACCACATAGTACTGACTGGATTACACCACATAGTACTGCCTGGATTACACCACATGCTACTGCCTGGATTACACCACATAACACTGCCTGGATTACACCACATAATACTGCCTGGATTACACCACATAGTACTGCCTGGATTACACCACATAATACTGCCTGGATTACACCACATGCTACTGCCTGGATTACACCACATAATACTGCCTGGATTACACCACATAATACTGCCTGGATTACACCACATACTACTGCCTGGATTACAACACATAGTACTGACTGGATTACACCACATAGTACTGCCTGGATTACACCACATAATACTGTCTGGATTACAACACATAGTACTGCCTGGATTACACCACATAGCACAGGGAGGCTGTATCAACGTGATCTGATGTGTGTCGGCGTCTTCATACCTCTCTTAGTTTTTCTCCGTCACTCTCCATCTCTTTCTCCTCTTCAGTCAGTCTGGAGTGCTGTTCCATCTGTGGCCACAAGGTGGAGTGAGAGGATCACGTAGAAACACATGCAGCACCAACCAGCGCCATTAAACAACACACATCTTTCAGATTAAATTAAGTGTTTATTCTGTGATTTTCTCCATAGTTTCAAAAGTAAAAAATACACAGAAAATAGACAGTAAAGTCTACTTAGCTTTGCAATATAAATGATTACTATATTCACATGACAGTTAAACCATAACATGCACTTCCCCCACCTCCATGGGGTTATATCATTACACAACATGGAATCAGGCTTGTCTTACAAAAAAGTTGACTAGTCAGTGGATGTGGCCCATGTGGGGTTCATATCCTCTACTGAAGCCAGGGGCCAGCGCCCTGCTCCAACCTGCTACTACTGAATGAGGCATCAGAACATAGAACACTAGTGAGACCCAATGGCACCCTATCCACTATATAGTACACTACTTTGTATGGGCTCTGGTCAAAAGTAGTGCACTATATAGCAAATAGGGTGCCATTTTGGATTTGACAGACATGTGCTCCAGGCTATATAATTCAGGCAGTATCACATCTGGCTGTGGTTGTGAGTCCCGTAGGGCGGAGCACAATTTGCCCAGTGTCGTCCAGGTTTGGCCGTTGTAGGCAGTCATTGTAAAATAAAAATTTGTTCTTAACTGACTTGCCTAGTTAAATAAAGATTAAATCAAATAAAAAATGTACATTCTCAGTTGTCGTCTCTCTAATCTAGGCCAGGTGACTGACAGGAGAGATGACCAATGGCTCTGGGCTTGGATTTAAAAGATGGCTACCGGTGTTGAAGGTGTGGTTTCTCAGTGAAGATGCAGCCAGTGAAAGAACAGATATGAGACCTGTACTCCACATCGTAGAAGGAGACCTGTACTCCACATCGTAGAAGGAGACCTGTACTCCACATCGTAGAAGGAGACCTGTACTCCACATCGTAGAAGGAGACCTGTACTCCACATCGTAGAAGGACACCTGTACTCCACATCGTAGAAGGACACATGTACTCCACATCGTAGAAGGAGACCTGTACTCCACATCGTAGAAGGAGACCTGTACTCCACATCGTAGAAGGAGACCTGTACTCCACATCGTAGAAGGAGACCTGTACTCCACATCGTAGAAGGACACCTGTACTCCACATCGTAGAAGGAGACCTGTACTCCACATCGTAGAAGGAGACCTGTACTCCACATCGTAGAAGGAGACCTGTACTCCACATCGTAGAAGGAGACCTGTACTCCACATCGTAGAAGGAGACCTGTACTCCACATCGTAGAAGGAGACCTGTACTCCACATCGTAGAAGGAGACCTGTACTCCACATCGTAGAAGGACACCTGTACTCCACATCGTAGAAGGAGACCTGTACTCCACATCGTAGAAGGAGACCTGTACTCCACATCGTAGAAGGAGACCTGTACTCCACATCGTAGAAGGAGACCTGTACTCCACATCGTAGAAGGAGACCTGTACTCCACATCGTAGAAGGAGACCTGTACTCCACATCGTAGAAGGAGACCTGTACTCCACATCGTAGAAGGAGACCTGTACTCCACATCGTAGAAGGAGACCTGTACTCCACATCGTAGAAGGACACCTGTACTCCACATCGTAGAAGGAGACCTGTACTCCACATCGTAGAAGGACACCTGTACTCCACATCGTAGAAGGAGACCTGTACTCCACATCGTAGAAGGAGACCTGTACTCCACATCGTAGAAGGACACCTGTACTCCACATCGTAGAAGGACACCTGTACTCCACATCGTAGAAGGAGACCTGTACTCCACATCGTAGAAGGACACCTGTACTCCACATCGTAGAAGGAGACCTGTACTCCACATCGTAGAAGGAGACCTGTACTCCACATCGTAGACTTCTCAGGGACTAAAAGTCAGATTCACTATGGACTCATCACAATGGTGCCTAAATAGGACTCATCACAATGGTCCCTAAATAGGACTCATCACAATAGTTCCTAAATAGGACTCATCACAATGGTCCCTAAATAGGACTCATCACAATAGTCCATAATGTGTTTGAGAAAATAACTTTGATGCATTCAAAGATTTCCACAGTTAACCAGTACATGCACATACGCTAATATGATAAAATATGCAAAACAGTCGCTAACAAATCTTCTTGGACCAAATGACACCAAATTCAGAATGTAGAGGCCCATGGAACATCTTCACCTAGTCTGAGAAACGCTAAGGGTCAACAGATAGCTGATTTTATGTGTCCATTTAAATCCCTGTAAATCCACTCCACAGTGGCCTATCAACTTGAAACCTGTCATCACTATCATGGACGTCTCTAAAATGAACCACACTGAATGTTGTCCTGATATCTCTAAAAAAAAAACAAGGAAACTATTAACAAATCATGATTTGCATATGTAGAACTAATGTTCAAACCCATTTGGAATCATCTTCCCCTTTATGAACCATACATCAGATTCACTTCAGATTCTTAGTATTTAATGGTTTTGAGAAAAAATAGTTGCTACGTTAAATATGCCGCACTTTACCTATAGATGCATGTTAGCACACATGCTAATGCTAAAACATACTTTAAACATCTACTCATGAACCATAGATCAGATTGACTCTAGATTTGGTATATAGACTAGGTAGATTGGTATATAGATTTGGTGTATAGAGTTGGTATATAGACTCAATGAATTAGCCACTAAATAATTAGAGAATGATTACTTGTTGCATTCATTGTCGGCCACTAGATGGAATGCTCTTATGTAGTTGACTTGCAAATCCAATCAGCCTTTTCCACATTGATTTAATGTCCTCACATTTATGTTCTGGGTTGAAGTGAAGAGGAAACTACATTGATCACAAGGGAAAGGGGAAAATGTTAAAATACAAATTACAAAATAACATAAAGATCAATGTTTGAAAAATAAACGACAAATTTTCAAGTGTATTTAATTAAAATGCATTTATTTTGTATTTTAAAATACAGAAGTACATTAACCAGTAGCAGACCCCAACATCAACAACCCTCTCAGTAATGGTAACAGAAACAGTTGACTTGCTATGACTGTGATACAGGATGTTGTTGTTTATCTGCCTTTAGTTTAATGCACTGAAGTCACTCTGGATAAGAGTGTCTGATAAATGACTAAATGTATTAGTGAAAATGAACATACCATAACGAACAGCAATGTGCTGGGGCAATAAACTAAAACGTTCCCCCCTTCAGGGTCCCCAGGACCAGGACTAAAGGACACTGATCTACAGTATGGTACAGTAGCTTTCCCAGAAGCCTGGTTACAGTATGGTACAGTAGCTTTCCCAGAAGCCTGGTTACAGTATGGTACAGTAGCTTTCCCAGAAGCCTGGTTACAGTATGGTACAGTAGCTTTCCCAGAAGCCTGGTTACAGTATGGTACAGTAGCTTTCCCAGAAGCCTGGTTACAGTATGGTACAGTAGCTTTCCCAGAAGCCTGGTTACAGTATGGTACAGCAGCTTTTGGGTGGAGCTCTGGATTCAACTTCTATATTAATCCTGGTATCCCTAGACTCCCTGGGGGCGATGCCCTGATACATCATTAAATTTTGCTCATGGGTGGAACAGCCCGCCTGTTCCAGGAAGTACCCCAATGACATGTCCGCGGATGAATGGCCGCACATGATCATGAGCAACCCCCTGCTGATGCAATAGGTGTTGACCGGGTCGAAGTTCCTCAGGTCCTCGTGCTGGGTCACATAGACCTTATCCACTGTCATGTCTGGACGCATACTGATGATGAGACGGTCCATGTTGCTGGTATCTATGTTACCAGTGTTGCCCTCACTGACATACTCAGGCATGGAATGAGATGCTATGAGGTGGAGGTTGCCCACCTCATAGAATGGGTAGTCACCATCAGGAAGCAGCCTCTTGCAGACATTGTTTTCACACTCAAGTCTGTTGCGGAAGTGATGGAAACCAAAGTGTCCCTCTTCGGGGTCGTAATTTGCAAACATCTGGTTGTCGTTGTCGAAGACGATGTAATCGTTGGCAAACCAGAAAAGGAGCTTGAGTCCGTGCCTCGGCCAGGGACGACCAAACCTAGAACCTCTCAGCTCCGCCATATTGTTCAATGTTCTGACCATGGTACCCCTGGGGGAGGGAGGGAGAGAGAGAGACAGGGAGAGGGAGAGAGAGAGAGAGAGAGAGAGAGAGAGAGAGAGAGAGAGAGAGAGTGGGATGGATGGATAGAGAGAAAGAGGGAGGGGGAGAGAGAGAGAGAGAGAGAGAGAGAGAGAGAGAGAGAGAGAGAGTGGGATGGATGGATAGAGAGATAGAGGGAGGGAGAGAGAGGGGGAGAGAGCGAAAGAGAGGGAGGGAGAGAGAGAGAGAGAGAAAGAGAGAGAGAGTGGGATGGATGGATAGAGAGAAAGAGGGAGGGAGAGAGAGGGGGAGAGAGCGAAAGAGAGGGAGGGAGAGAGTGGGATGGATGGATAGAGAGAGAGGGAGGGAGAGAGAGGGGGAGAGAGCGAAAGAGAGGGAGGGAGAGAGAGGGGGAGAGAGAGAGAGAGAGAGAGAGAGAGAGAGAGAGAGAGAGAGAGAGAGAGGGAGAGAGCGAGAGAGAGGGAGGGAGAGAGAGGGGGAGAGAGAGTACAAGAAAACAGACAGCATTAAACAATACAGTTCATGGTGATAGAGTTAAGTTACCTTCCATATACAGTATAAGTCTCTGCTGAGAGGTCTGGACCTTTATGGCACAGGAGTGCACTAATGTGACTGTTCCCTACATCACTACACTGGCAAAAGTGTTACAGGCTGTTTAAATGTATTTATATTTCAAGGTTGGATGTTAGCACGTAGGCCACACCATTTGGTGTCACTTCATAAGTCAGAATGTGTTAATTCTGTGCTGGCTTGTCTAACTCATGAATTGGAAGGTGATATTTAAGAGTGTCTGGCCCAGGTGATATTTAAGAGTGTCTGGCCCAGGTGATATTTAAGAGTGTCTGGCCCATGTGATATTTAAGAGTGTCTGGCCCAGGTGATATTTAAGAGCGGCTGGCCCAGGTGATATTTAAGAGTGTCTGGCCCAGGTGAAATTTAAGAGCCCAGGTGATATTTAAGAGTGGCTGGCCCAGGTGATATTTAAGAGTGGCTGGCCGAGGTGATATTTAAGAGTGTCTGGCCCAGGTGATATTTAAGAGCGGCTGGCCCAGGTGATATTTAAGAGTGTCTGGCCCAGGTGATATTTAAGAGTGGCTGGCCGAGGTGATATTTAAGAGTGTCTGGCCCAGGTGATATTTAAGAGTGGCTGGCCCAGGTGATATTTAAGAGTGTCTGGCCCAGGTGATATTTAAGAGTGTCTGGCCCAGGTGATATTTAAGAGTGTCTGGCCCATGTGATATTTAAGAGTGTCTGGCCCAGGTGAAATTTAAGAGCGGCTGGCCCAGGTGATATTTAAGAGTGTCTGGCCCAGGTGAAATTTAAGAGCCCAGGTGATATTTAAGAGTGGCTGGCCCAGGTGATATTTAAGAGTGTCTGGCCCAGGTGATATTTAAGAGTGGCTTTATCTGTTCTTCCCTCTTCAGTTTGCTCCACTTTCTTGGTTTGGTTACTTTCTTTAAATGTATCGTGGCTTTTTCTTTTGTTTGCCTCTTCTTGGGTAAATTCAGAGGAACTCA
The DNA here is from genome assembly GCF_045791955.1 of Oncorhynchus clarkii lewisi. NCBI lineage: Eukaryota > Metazoa > Chordata > Actinopteri > Salmoniformes > Salmonidae > Oncorhynchus > Oncorhynchus clarkii. Next base: position 64,177,669 of record NC_092159.1, on the reverse strand, counting down.
TGGTGGGAGTCTTTTATATTTCAGTTGCTGTTGCTAGTCAACGTTCAGTGGACACTCCCTTTAGTGTCTTTCAACGTTCAGTGGACACTCCCTTTAGTGTCTTTCAACGTTCAGTGGACACTCCCTTTAGTGTCTTTCAACGTTCAGTGGACACTCCCTTTAGGGTCTTTCAATGTTCAGTGGACACTCCCTTTAGTGTCTTTCAACGTTCAGTGGACACTCCCTTTAGTGTCTTTCAACGTTCAGTGGACACTCCCTTTAGTGTCTTTCAACGTTCAGTGGACACTCCCTTTAGTGTCTTTCAACGTTCAGTGGACACTCCCTTTAGTGTCTTTCAACGTTCAGTGGACACTCCCTTTAGTGTCTTTCAACGTTCAGTGGACACTCCCTTTAGGGTCTTTCAATGTTCAGTGGACACTCCCTTTAGTGTCTTTCAACGTTCAGTGGACACTCCCTTTAGTGTCTTTCAACGTTCAGTGGACACTCCCTTTAGTGTCTTTCAACGTTCAGTGGACACTCCCTTTAGTGTCTTTCAACGTTCAGTGGACACTCCCTTTAGGGTCTTTCAACGTTCAGTGGACACTCCCTTTAGTGTCTTTCAACGTTCAGTGGACACTCCCTTTAGTGTCTTTCAACGTTCAGTGGACACTCCCTTTAGTGTCTTTCAACGTTCAGTGGACACTCCCTTTAGGGTCTTTCAACGTTCAGTGGACACTCCCTTTAGTGTCTTTCAACGTTCAGTGGACACTCCCTTTAGGGTCTTTCAACGTTCAGTGGACACTCCCTTTAGTGTCTTTCAACGTTCAGTGGACACTCCCTTTAGTGTCTTTCAACGTTCAGTGGACACTCCCTTTAGTGTCTTTCAACGTTCAGTGGACACTCCCTTTAGGGTCTTTCAACGTTCAGTGGACACTCCCTTTAGTGTCTTTCAACGTTCAGTGGACACTCCCTTTAGTGTCTTTCAACGTTCAGTGGACACTCCCTTTAGTGTCTTTCAACGTTCAGTGGACACTCCCTTTAGTGTCTTTCAACGTTCAGTGGACACTCCCTTTAGTGTCTTTCAACGTTCAGTGGACACTCCCTTTAGTGTCTTTCAACGTTCAGTGGACACTCCCTTTAGTGTCTTTCAACGTTCAGTGGACACTCCCTTTAGTGTCTTTCAACGTTCAGTGGACACTCCCTTTAGTGTCTTTCAACGTTCAGTGGACACTCCCTTTAGTGTCTTTCAACGTTCAGTGGACACTCCCTTTAGTGTCTTTCAACGTTCAGTGGACACTCCCTTTAGTGTCTTTCAACGTTCAGTGGACACTCCCTTTAGTGTCTTTCAACGTTCAGTGGACACTCCCTTTAGTGTCTTTCAACGTTCAGTGGACACTCCCTTTAGTGTCTTTCAACGTTCAGTGGACACTCCCTTTAGTGTCTTTCAACGTTCAGTGGACACTCCCTTTAGTGTCTTTCAACGTTCAGTGGACACTCCCTTTAGTGTCTTTCAACGTTCAGTGGACACTCCCTTTAGGGTCTTTCAACGTTCAGTGGACACTCCCTTTAGGGTCTTTCAACATTCAGTGGACACTCCCTTTAGTGTCTTTCAACGTTCAGTGGACACTCCCTTTAGGGTATTTCAACGTTCAGTGGACACTCCCTTTAGTGTCTTTCAACGTTCATTGGACACTCCCTTTAGTGTCTTTCAACTTTCAGTGGACACTCCCTTTAGTGTCTTTCAACGTTCAGTGGACACTCCCTTTAGTGTCTTTCAACGTTCAGTGGACACTCCCTTTAGGGTCTTTCAACGTTCAGTGGACACTCCCTTTAGTGTCTTTCAACGTTCAGTGGACACTCCCTTTAGTGTCTTTCAACGTTCAGTGGACACTCCCTTTAGGGTCTTTCAACGTTCAGTGGACACTCCCTTTAGTGTCTTTCAACGTTCAGTGGACACTCCCTTTAGGGTCTTTCAACGTTCAGTGGACACTCCCTTTAGGGTCTTTCAACGTTCAGTGGACACTCCCTTTAGTGTCTTTCAACGTTCAGTGGACACTCCCTTTAGGGTCTTTCAACGTTCAGTGGACACTCCCTTTAGGGTCTTTCAACGTTCAGTGGACACTCCCTTTAGTGTCTTTCAACGTTCAGTGGACACTCCCTTTAGGGTCTTTCAACGTTCAGTGGACACTCCCTTTAGTGTCTTTCAACGTTCAGTGGACACTCCCTTTAGTGTCTTTCAACGTTCAGTGGACACTCCCTTTAGTGTCTTTCAACGTTCAGTGGACACTCCCTTTAGTGTCTTTCAACGTTCAGTGGACACTCCCTTTAGTGTCTTTCAACGTTCAGTGGACACTCCCTTTAGTGTCTTTCAACGTTCAGTGGACACTCCCTTTAGTGTCTTTCAACGTTCAGTGGACACTCCCTTTAGTGTCTTTCAGAACCCCTCCTAAAACCACACCGGTTTCATTTTGGTTGTTGTCAATGACTCTTTGTAAATTCCTCTATTCAGATTAGAGCAGACCTAGAGGAACTCAGATTAGAGCAGACCTAGAGGAACTCAGATTAGAGCAGGTCTAAATTAACTCAGATTAGAGCAGACCTAGAGGAACTCAGATTAGAGCAGGTCTAAATTAACTCAGATTAGAGCAGACCTAGAGGAACTCAGATTAGAGCAGGTCTAAATTAACTCAGATTAGAGCAGACCTAGAGGAACTCAGATTAGAGCAGGTCTAAATTAACTCAGATTAGAGCAGACCTAGAGGAACTCAGATTAGAGCAGGTCAAAATTAACTCAGATTAGAGCAGACCTAGAGGAACTCAGATTAGAGCAGGTCTAAATTAACTCAGATTAGAGCAGACCTAGAGGAACTCAGATTAGAAGGACAGACTAGATCTAACTTGTTTGGTAAGGACAGACTAGATCTAACTTGTTTAGTAAAGACAAACTAGATCTAACTTGTTTAGTAAGGACAGACTAGATCTAACTTGTTTAGTAAAGACAGACTAGATCTAACTTATTTAATAAGGACAGACTAGATCTAACTTGTTTAGTAAAGACAGACTAGATCTAACTTGTTTAGTAAAGACAGACTAGATCTAACTTATTTAATAAAGACAGACTAGATCTAACTTGTTTAGTAAAGACAGACTAGATCACAAAAAAGCATCAAATGTTTTTACTGTACCTGGTGTTTATATTAAACGTAATCTCTTGTTCTCTGGTGCTCGGTGTCCCTGTAGATCTGTATGAGGCCGTGTGAGAAGATGATTGGATGATCTGCAAGCTTTGCTGCCTGTGTGTGTGTGTGTGTGTGTGTGTGTGTGTGTGTGTGTGTGTGTGTGTGTGTGTGTGTGTGTGTGTGTGTGTGTGTGTGTGTGTGTGTGTGTCATAATTTACTCTCAGGACTCACCATGAAGGTCTCAGGAAATGAAACTGAAATAAATCTTGTTCTTGGCCTGGGCTGTGTTACATACCACACATTCCCTACTTTCTGCCTTCTCGTTTCATAAAACGTCTCTGAATCAGTGTTATGATCTAGGATCAGTTCTAATCCTTATAATCATCATGGAAAAGATTACAAAGACAGGGGGACCTGATTCTAGACCAGCAGTAGTCTGAGACGCTTTTAGAACACGGGACCAGATGTTTGAGCTCCAGCCAAGAGCTACAACCCGTTCTCCTTTTAGAGGCTGGTGAGCTATGGTTTCTCCTCCTCGGGGGACTGTTTACATTCAAACTAGCACTATAGAACTGACTGCAATAGTGTCAGTCAGTGGCAACCAGAAATTCAGGGGCTGTTATAAGCCCCTCCTCTAATTTACTTGACTGTTTTGCAAGTTATTTTTGGATGTAACTTTTGTTACACCTTTAGCACCTGTTAGAGGTGATAAAGGAGTTAGTAGACTGGTCACCAATCAGACCTGTTAGAGGTGGTAAAGGAGTTAGTAGACTGGTCACCAATCAGACCTGTTAGAGGTGATAAAGGAGTTAGTAGACTGGTCACCAATCAGACCTGTTAGAGGTGATAAAGGAGTTACTAGACTGGTCACCAATCAGACCTGTTAGAGGTGATAAAGGAGTTACTAGACTGGTCACCAATCAGACCTGTTAGAGGTGATAAAGGAGTTAGTAGACTGGTCACCAATCAGACCTGTTAGAGGTGATAAAGGAGTTACTAGACTGGATACCAATCAGACCTGTTAGAGGTGATAAAGGAGTTACTAGACTGGTCACCAATCAGACCTGTTAGAGGTGAGTTACTAGACTGGTCACCAATCAGACCTGTTAGAGGTGATAAAGGAGTTACTAGACTGGTCACCAATCAGACCTGTTAGAGGTGATAAAGGAGTTACTAGACTGGTCACCAATCAGACCTGTTAGAGGTGATAAAGGAGTTACTAGACTGGTCACCAATCAGACCTGTTAGAGGTGGTAAAAGAGTTACTAGACTGGTCACCAATCAGACCTGTTAGAGGTGAGTTACTAGACTGGTCACCAATCAGACCTGTTAGAGGTGGTAAAGGAGTTACTAGACTGGTCACCAATCAGACCTGTTAGAGGTTATAAAGGAGTTACTAGACTGGTCACCAATCAGACCTGTTAGAGGTGATAAAGGAGTTACTAGACTGGACACCAATCAGACCTGTTAGAGGTGATAAAGGAGTTACTAGACTGGTCACCAATGAGACCTGTTAGAGGTGATAAAGGAGTTACTAGACTGGTCACCAATCAGACCTGTTAGAGATGATAAAGGAGTTACTAGACTGGTCACCAATCAGACCTGTTAGAGGTGATAAAGGAGTTACTAGACTGGTCACCAATCAGACCTGTTAGAGGTGATAAAGGAGTTACTAGACTGGTCACCAATCAGATCTGTTAGAGGTGGTAAAGGAGTTACTAGACTGGTCACCAAGAACTGCCTGGATTACACCACATAGAACTGCCTGGATTACACCACATAGTACTGCCTGGATTACACCACATAGTACTGCCTGGATTACACCACATAGTACTTCCTGGATTACACCACATAATACTACCTGGATTACACCACATAATACTGCCTGGATTACACCACATAATACTTCCTGGATTACACCACATAATACTACCTGGATTACACCATATAATACTGCCTGGATTACACCACATAATACTGCCTGGATTACACTACATAGTACTGCCTGGATTACACCACATAATACTGCCTGGATTACACCACATAATACTGCCTGGATTACACGACATAATACTGCCTGGATTACACTACGTAGTACTGCCTGGATTACACCACGTAATACTGCCTGGATTACACCACGTAATACTGACTGCATTACACCACATAATGCTGCATGGATTACACCACATAATACTGCCTGGATTACACCACATAATACTGACTGGATTACACCACATAACACTGCCTGGATTACACCACATAGTACTGCCTGGATTACACCACATAGTACTGCCTGGATTACACCACATAGTACTGCCTGGATTACACAACATAATACTGCCTGGATTACACCACATAGCACTGCCTGGATTACACCACATAGTACTGCCTGGATTACACCACATAATACTGCCTGGATTACACCACATAACACTGCCTGGATTACACCTCATAATACTGCCTGGATTACACCACATAATACTGCCTGGATTACACCACATAGTACTGCCTGGATTACAAAACATAATACTGCCTGGATTACACCACATAATACTGCCTGGATTACACCACATAATACTGCCTGGATTACACTACGTAGTACTGCCTGGATTACACCACGTAGTACTGCCTGGATTACACCACGTAATACTGCCTGGATTACACCACATAATACTGACTGGATTACACCACATAACACTGCCTGGATTACACCACATAGTACTGCCTGGATTACACCACATAGTACTGCCTGGATTACACCACATAGTACTGCCTGGATTACACCACATAATACTGCCTGGATTACACCACATAGCACTGCCTGGATTACACCACATAGTACTGCCTGGATTACACCACATAATACTGCCTGGATTACACCACATAACACTGCCTGGATTACACCTCATAATAATGCCTGGATTACACCACATAATACTGCCTGGATTACACCACATAGTACTGCCTGGATTACACAACATAATACTGCCTGGATTACACCACATAATACTGCCTGGATTACACCACATAATACTGCCTGGATTACACTACGTAGTACTGCCTGGATTACACCACGTAGTACTGCCTGGATTACACAACATAATACTGCCTGGATTACACCACATAATACTGCCTGGATTACACCACATAATACTGCCTGGATTACACTACGTAGTACTGCCTGGATTACACCACGTAGTACTGCCTGGATTACACCACGTAATACTGCCTGGATTACACCACATAATACTGCCTGGATTACACCACATAATACTGACTGGATTACACCACATAATACTGCCTGGTTTACACCACATAATACTGCCTGGATTACACCACATAATACTGCCTGGATTACACCACATAGTACTGACTGGATTACACCACATAGTACTGACTGGATTACACCACATAATACTGACTGGATTACACCACATTATGCTGCATGGATTACACCACATAATACTGCCTGGATTACACCACATAATACTGCCTGGATTACACCACATAATACTGACTGGATTACACCACATAACACTGCCTGGATTACACCACATAGTACTGCCTGGATTACACCACATAATACTGCCTGGATTACACCACATAATACTGACTGGATTACACCACATAATACTGCCTGGATTACAACACATAGCACTGCCTGGATTACACCACATAGTACTGCCTGGATTAAACCACATAATACTGCCTGGATTACACCAAATAACACTGCCTGGATTACACCTCATAATACTGCCTGGATTACACCACATAATACTGCCTGGATTACACCACATAGTACTGCCTGGATTACACCACATAATACTGCCTGGATTACACCACATAATACTGCCTGGATTACACCACATAATACTGCCTGGATTACACCACATAATACTGCCTGGATTACACTACGTAGTACTGCCTGGATTACACCACGTAATACTGCCTGGATTACACCACATAATACTGCCTGGATTACACCACATAATACTGACTGGATTACACCACATAATACTGCCTGGATTACACCACATAATACTGCCTGGATTACACCACATAGTACTGACTGGATTACACCACATAGTACTGACTGGATTACACCACATAATACTGACTGGATTACACCACATTATGCTGCATGGATTACACCACATAATACTGCCTGGATTACACCAGATAATACTGCCTGGATTACACCACATAATACTGACTGGATTACACCACATAACACTGCCTGGATTACACCACATAATACTGCCTGGATTACAGCACATAATACTGCCTGGATTACACCACATAGTACTGCCTGGATTACACCACATAGTACTGCCTGGATTACACCACATAGTACTGCCTGGATTACACAACATAATACTGCCTGGATTACACCACATAGCACTGCCTGGATTACACCACATAGTACTGCCTGGATTACACCACATAATACTGCCTGGATTACACCACATAACACTGCCTGGATTACACCTCATAATACTGCCTGGATTACACCACATAATACTGCCTGGATTACACCACATAGTACTGCCTGGATTACAAAACATAATACTGCCTGGATTACACCACATAATACTGCCTGGATTACACCACATAATACTGCCTGGATTACACTACGTAGTACTGCCTGGATTACACCACGTAGTACTGCCTGGATTACACCACGTAATACTGCCTGGATTACACCACATAATACTGACTGGATTACACCACATAACACTGCCTGGATTACACCACATAGTACTGCCTGGATTACACCACATAGTACTGCCTGGATTACACCACATAGTACTGCCTGGATTACACCACATAATACTGCCTGGATTACACCACATAGCACTGCCTGGATTACACCACATAGTACTGCCTGGATTACACCACATAATACTGCCTGGATTACACCACATAACACTGCCTGGATTACACCTCATAATAATGCCTGGATTACACCACATAATACTGCCTGGATTACACCACATAGTACTGCCTGGATTACACAACATAATACTGCCTGGATTACACCACATAATACTGCCTGGATTACACCACATAATACTGCCTGGATTACACTACGTAGTACTGCCTGGATTACACCACGTAGTACTGCCTGGATTACACAACATAATACTGCCTGGATTACACCACATAATACTGCCTGGATTACACCACATAATACTGCCTGGATTACACTACGTAGTACTGCCTGGATTACACCACGTAGTACTGCCTGGATTACACCACGTAATACTGCCTGGATTACACCACATAATACTGCCTGGATTACACCACATAATACTGACTGGATTACACCACATAATACTGCCTGGTTTACACCACATAATACTGCCTGGATTACACCACATAATACTGCCTGGATTACACCACATAGTACTGACTGGATTACACCACATAGTACTGACTGGATTACACCACATAATACTGACTGGATTACACCACATTATGCTGCATGGATTACACCACATAATACTGCCTGGATTACACCACATAATACTGCCTGGATTACACCACATAATACTGACTGGATTACACCACATAACACTGCCTGGATTACACCACATAGTACTGCCTGGATTACACCACATAATACTGCCTGGATTACACCACATAATACTGACTGGATTACACCACATAATACTGCCTGGATTACAACACATAGCACTGCCTGGATTACACCACATAGTACTGCCTGGATTAAACCACATAATACTGCCTGGATTACACCAAATAACACTGCCTGGATTACACCTCATAATACTGCCTGGATTACACCACATAATACTGCCTGGATTACACCACATAGTACTGCCTGGATTACACCACATAATACTGCCTGGATTACACCACATAATACTGCCTGGATTACACCACATAATACTGCCTGGATTACACCACATAATACTGCCTGGATTACACTACGTAGTACTGCCTGGATTACACCACGTAATACTGCCTGGATTACACCACATAATACTGCCTGGATTACACCACATAATACTGACTGGATTACACCACATAATACTGCCTGGATTACACCACATAATACTGCCTGGATTACACCACATAGTACTGACTGGATTACACCACATAGTACTGACTGGATTACACCACATAATACTGACTGGATTACACCACATTATGCTGCATGGATTACACCACATAATACTGCCTGGATTACACCAGATAATACTGCCTGGATTACACCACATAATACTGACTGGATTACACCACATAACACTGCCTGGATTACACCACATAATACTGCCTGGATTACAGCACATAATACTGCCTGGATTACACCACATAATACTGACTGGATTACACCACATAGTACGGCCTGGATTATACCACGTAGCACTGCCTGGATTACACCACATAGTACTGCCTGGATTACACCACATAGTACTGCCTGGATTACACCACATAGTACTGACTGGTTTACACCACATAATACTGCCTGGATTACACCACATAATACTGCCTGGATTACACCACATAGTACGGCCTGGATTACACCACATAACACTGCCTGGATTATGCCACATAGTACTGACTGGATTACACCACATAGTAATGACTGGATTACACCACATAGCACAGGGTGGCTGTATCAACGTGAACTGATGTGTGTCAGCGTCTTTATACCTCATAAAATAATTTAAATGTTGAAAGATAATGATGAAATAATTCCACTCTGAAACCTTATAATTGTATGAAATTGATTAGAACCATAACATTATAATCTGATGATGTGTGTAGTTTTACTTGGAATTAGATTAAAACAATGTATCTGTTTAGTGGAAAAACACAGACTGTCTGACGGTGCCGACCTGGCTAGGCCTCTGGGAGATTTGGGAGAGGACAGGGAGTACTTCTCAAGGTCTCTCTAATCTCGGGGGAATGGATCTGTCGGCTGGGTAGTGATACACTATGTGCGTAGGATACCTACTGTTTGTGTGTGGAGGTATGTGCGTAAGGAGCCAGTATAAAATGGATGGTTTTGTACAACGGAGGACGTCCTCGTGAATAAACACTTTTGACTCTTGTAAAACTGAGAAATCTGTCTGTTTCATTTAAACCAGAATCTTACAAACTCTGGGTTGCAGACGGAGAAGATTAATTGAAGTTTATGAACATTGATAACAAAATTCTCATAACAATACCTCTCTTTGTTTTCTCCTTCACTCTCCATCTCTTTCTCCTCTTCAGTCAGTCTGGAGTGCTGTTCCATCTGTGGCCACAAGGTGGAGTGAGAGGATCATGTAGAAACACAAGGAGCACCAACCAGCGCCGTTAAACCACACACAGTCATGTACATTCTCAGTTGTCGTCTCTCTAATCTAGGCCAGGTGACTGACAGGAGAGATGACCAAGGGCTCTGGGCTTGGATTTAAAAGATGGCTACCGGTGTTGAAGGTGTGGTTTCTCAGTGAAGATGCAGCCAGTGAAAGAACAGATATGAGACCTGTACTCCACATCGTAGAAGGAGACCTGTACTCCACATCGTAGAAGGAGACCTGTACTCCACATCGTAGAAGGAGACCTGTACTCCACATCGTAGAAGGAGACCTGTACTCCACATCGTAGAAGGAGACCTGTACTCCACATCGTAGAAGGAGACCTGTACTCCACATCGTAGAAGAACACCTGTACTCCACATCGTAGAAGGACACCTGTACTCCACATCGTAGAAGGAGACCTGTACTCCACATCGTAGAAGGACACCTGTACTCCACATCGTAGAAGGAGACCTGTACTCCACATCGTAGAAGGACACCTGTACTCCACATCGTAGAAGGAGACCTGTACTCCACATCGTAGAAGGACACCTGTACTCCACATCGTAGAAGGAGACCTGTACTCCACATCGTAGAAGGAGACCTGTACTCCACATCGTAGAAGGAGACCTGTACTCCACATCGTAGAAGGAGACCTGTACTCCACATCGTAGAAGGACACCTGTACTCCACATCGTAGAAGGAGACCTGTACTCCACATCGTAGAAGGAGACCTGTACTCCACATCGTAGAAGGAGACCTGTACTCCACATCGTAGAAGGAGACCTGTACTCCACATCGTAGAAGGAGACCTGTACTCCACATCGTAGAAGGAGACCTGTACTCCACATCGTAGAAGGAGACCTGTACTCCACATCGTAGAAGGAGACCTGTACTCCACATCGTAGAAGGAGACCTGTACTCCACATCGTAGAAGGAGACCTGTACTCCACATCGTAGAAGGAGACCTGTACTCCACATCGTAGAAGGAGACCTGTACTCCACATCGTAGAAGGAGACCTGTACTCCACATCGTAGAAGGAGACCTGTACTCCACATCGTAGAAGGAGACCTGTACTCCACATCGTAGAAGGACACCTGTACTCCACATCGTAGAAGGACACCTGCACTCCACATCGTAGAAGGAGACCTGTACTCCACATCGTAGAAGGAGACCTGTACTCCACATCGTAGAAGGACACCTGTACTCCACATCGTAGAAGGAGACCTGTACTCCACATCGTAGAAGGAGACCTGTACTCCACATCGTAGAAGGACACCTGTACTCCACATCGTAGAAGGACACCTGTACTCCACATCGTAGAAGGAGACCTGTACTCCACATCGTAGAAGGACACCTGCACTCCACATCGTAGAAGGACACCTGTACTCCACATCGTAGAAGGAGACCTGTACTCCACATCGTAGAAGGAGACCTGTACTCCACATCGTAGAAGGAGACCTGTACTCCACATCGTAGAAGGAGACCTGTACTCCACATCGTAGAAGGAGACCTGTACTCCACATCGTAGACTTCTCAGGGACTAAAAGTCAGATTCACTATGGACTCATTACAATGGTGCCTAAATAGGACTCATCACAATGTTGCCTAAATAGAACTCGTCACAATGGTGCCTAAATAGGACTCATCACAATGGTGCCTAAATAGGACTCATCACAATGGTGCCTAAATAGGACTCATCACAATAGTCCATAATGCGTTTGAGAAAATAACTTTGATGCATTCACAGATTTCCACACTTAACCAGTACATGGACATACGCTAATATGCTAAAATATGCAAAACAGTCGCTAACAAATCTTCTTGGACCAAATGACACCAAATTCAGAATGTAGAGGCCCATGGAACATCTTCACCTAGTCGGAGAAACGCTAAGGGTCAACAGATAGCAGATTTTATGTGTCCATTTAAATCCCTGTAAATCCACTCCACAGTGGCCTATCAACTTGAAACCTGTCATCACTATCATGGACGTCTCTAAGATGAACCACACTGAATGTTGTCCTGATATCTCTAAAAAAAAACAAGGAAACTATTAACAAATCATGATTTGCATATGTAGAACTAATGTTCAAACCCATTTGGAATCATCTTCTCCTTTATGAACCATACATCAGATTCACTTCAGATTCTTAGTATTTAATGGTTTAGAGAAAAAATAGTTGCTACGTTAGATTTGGTATATAGGCTCAATGAATTAGCCTCTAAATAATTAGAGAATGATTACTTGTTGCATTCATTGTCGGCCACTAGATGAAATGCCCTTATGTAGTTGACTTGCAAATCCAATCAGCCTTTTCCACATTGATTTAATGTCATCACATTTATGTTCTGGGTTGAAGTGAAGAGGAAACTACATTGATCACAAGGGAAAGGGGAAAATGTTAAAATACAAATTACAAAATAACATAAAGATCAATGTTTGAAAAATAAACGACAAAATACTTGTATTTTGTATTTTAAAATACAGAAGTACATTAACCAGTAGCAGACCCCAACATCAACAACCCTCTCAGTAATGGTAACAGAAACAGTTGACTTGCTATGACTGTGATACAGGATGTTGTTGTTTATCTGCCTTTAGTTTAATGCACTGAAGTCACTCTGGATAAGAGTGTCTGATAAATGACTAAATGTATTAGTGAAAATGAACATACCATAACGAACAGCAATGTGCTGGGGCAATAAACTAAAACGTTCCCCCCTTCAGGGTCCCCAGGACCAGGACTAAAGGACACTGATCTACAGTATGGTACAGTAGCTTTCCCAGAAGCCTGGTTACAGTATGGTACAGTGGCTTTCCCAGAAGCCTGGTGCAGCTCTGGGTGGAGCTCTGGATCCACCTTCCATATCAATCCTAGTATCCCCAGACTCCCTGGGGGCGATGCCCTGATACATAATTACATTTTGCTCATGGGTGGAATAGCCCGCCTGTTCCAGGAAGTTACTCAATGAATGGCCACATATGATCATGAGCAACCCCCTGCTGATGCAATAGGTGTTGACCGGGTCGAAGCTCCTCAGGTCCTCGTGCTGGGTCACATAGACCTTATCCACTGTCATGTCTGGACGCATACTGATGATGAGACGGTCCATGTTGCTGGTATCTATGTTACCAGTGTTGTACTTCCTGACATATTTAGGCAATGATTTAGATGTTTGGAGGTGGAGGTTGCCCACCTCATAGAATGGGTAGCCATCATAAGGAAGCAGCCTCTTGCAGACATTGTTTTCACACTCACGCCTGTTCTGGAAGTGATGGAAACCAAAGTCTCCCTCTTTGGGGTCGGGATCTGCAACCATCTGGTTGTCATCGTTGAAGACGATGTAATCGTTGGCAAACCAGAAAAGGAGCTTGAGTCCGTGCCTCGGCCAGGGACGACCAAAACTAGAACCTCTCAGCTCCTTCATATTGTTCAATGTTCTGACCATGGTATCCCTGGGGGAGGGGGGGGGAGAGAGAGAGAGGGGGGGGGAGAAACAGACATAATTAAACAATACAGTTCATAGTGATAGACTTAAAACCTCTTGAAACTCTGGGGGCGGTATTTCATTTTTGGATAAAAAACGTTCCCGTTTTAAACGGGATATTTTGTCACGACAAGATGCTCGACTATGCATATAATTGACAGCTTTGGAAAGAAAACACTCTGACGTTTCCAAAACTGCAAAGATATTGTCTGTGAGTGCAACAGAACTGATGTTACAGGCGAAACCCAGATAAAAATCCAATCAGGAAGTGCCCCATATTTTGAAAGTGCTGCATGCCAATGACTCCTGTGAATGGGCTAGGAATGAGCTTACGTTTTCTACGTATTCCCCAATACAGCATTGTGATGTCTTTTTACACATTTCTGTTGAAGAATAGCCGTAAGGGACCACATTTAGCAAGTGGTCACATGATGGCTCCCGCAGAAAATCTCGCATAAAGTACAGAGGTAGCCATTATTCCAATCGCTTCTACTGAGAATTGTCCTGGTGGATATATTATCGAATAGATATGTGAAAAACACCTTGAGGATTTATTCTAAACAACGTTTGCCATGTTTCTGTCGATATTATGGAGCTAATTTGGAAAAAAGTTCGGAGTTGTAGTGACCGCATTTTCCGGTCGATTTCTCAGCCAAACGTGAAGTACAAACGGAGCTATTTCGCCTACAAAAATAATATTTTTGGAAAAAAGGAACATTTGCTATCTAACTGGGAGTCTCGTGAGTGAAAACATCCGAAGTTCTTCAAAGGTAAATAATTTAATTTGTTTGCTTTTCTTATTTTCGTGAAAATGTTGCCTGCTGCTAGCAGGGCATAATGCTATGCTAGGCTATTATAAACTTACACAAATGCTTGTCTAGCGTTGGCTGTAAAGCATATTTTGAAAATCTGAGATGAAAGTGTGATTAACAGAAGGCTAAGCTGTGTCTCAATATATTTCATTTGTGATTTTCATAAATAGGAATATTTTCTAGGGGTATTTATGTCCGCTGCGTTATGCTAATTAGTTTCAGGCGATGATTACGCTCCCGGATCCGGGATGGGTAGTATGTTACCTTCCATATACAGTATAAGCCTCTGTTAAGAGGTCTGGACCTTTATGGCGTTGGAGTGCACTAACCTGGCTGTTCCCTACATCACTACACTGGCAAAAGTGTTACAGGCTGTTTAAATGTATTTTTATATTTCGAGGTTGGATGTTAGAACGTAGGGACAACCAATTGGTGTCACCTCCTTAGTCAGTATGTGTTACACCTGTGCTGGCCCAGGTGATATTTAAGAGCGGCTGGCCCAGGTGAAATTTAAGAGCGGCTGGCCCAGGTGATATTTAAGAGCGGCTGGCCCAGGTGATATTTAAGAGTGGCTGGCCCAGGTGATATTTAAGAGTGGCTGGCCCAGGTGATATTTAAGAGTGGCTGGCCCAGGTGATATTTAAGAGTGGCTGGCCCAGGTGATATTTAAGAGTGGCTGGCCCAGGTGATATTTAAGAGTGGCTGGCCCAGGTGATATTTAAGAGCGGCTGGCCCAGGTGATATTTAAGAGTGGCTGGCCCAGGTGATATTTAAGAGTGGCTGGCCCAGGTGATATTTAAGAGTGGCTGGCCCAGGTGATATTTAAGAGTGGCTGGCCCAGGTGATATTTAAGAGAGGCTGGTCCAGGTGAAATTTAAGAGTGGCTGGCCCAGGTGAAATTTAAGAGTGGCTGGCAGTTGTCTTGGTAGATGTGGAGGGTTAACACCTTTAGTTGTCTTGACAGATGTGGAGGGTTAACTCCTCTAGTTGTCTTCAGAGATGTGGAGGGTTAACTCCTCTAGTTGTCTTGATAGATGTGGAGGGTTAACACCTTTAGTTGTCTTGACAGATGTGGAGGGTTAACTCCTCTAGTTGTCTTCAGAGATGTGGAGGGTTAACTCCTCTAGTTGTCTTGATAGATGTGGAGGGTTAACTCCTTTAGTTGTCTTGATAGATGTGGAGGGTTAACTCCTTTAGTTGTCTTGATAGATATGGAGGGTTAACACCTTTAGTTGTCTTGATAGATGTGGAGGGTTAACTTCTCTAGTTGTCTTGATAGATGTGGAGGGTTAACTCCTCTAGTTGTCTTGATAGATGTGGAGGGTTAACTCCTTTAGTTGTCTTGATAGATATGGAGGGTTAACACCTTTAGTTGTCTTGACAGATGTGGAGGGTTAACTCCTCTAGTTGTCTTGATAGATGTGGAGGGTTAACTCCTCTAGTTGTCTTGATAGATATGGAGGGTTAACACCTTTAGTTGTCTTGATAGATGTGGAGGGTTAACTTCTCTAGTTGTCTAGATAGAGACTGGTTGTTACATCAGTAATTCTATAGTATCTGAGGGGTGATAGAGACTGGTTGTTACATCAGTAATACTATAGTATCTGAGGGGTGATAGAGACTGGTTGTTACATCAGTAATACTATAGTATCTGAGGAGTGATAGAGACTGGTTGTTAGATCAGTAATACTATAGTATCTGAGGGGTGATAGAGACTGGTTGTAGTAATACTATAGTATCTGAGGGGGGATAGAGACTGGTTGTTAGATCAGTAATACTATAGTATCTGAGGGGTGATAGAGACTGGTTGTAGTAATACTATAGTATCTGAGGGGTGATAGAGACTGGTTGGTACATCAGTAATACTATAGTATCTGAGGGGGGATAGAGACTGGTTGTTACATCAGTAATACTATAGTATCTGAGGGGTGATAGAGACTGGTTGTTACATCAGTATTACTATAGTATCTGAGGGGTGATAGAGACTGGTTGTTACATCAGTAATACTATAGTATCTGAGGGGTGATAGAGACTGGTTGGTACATCAGTAATACTATAGTATCTGAGGGGGGATAGAGACTGGTTGTTACATCAGTAATACTATAGTATCTGAGGGGTGATAGAGACTGGTTGTTACATCAGTATTACTATAGTATCTGAGGGGTGATAGAGACTGGTTGTTACATCAGTAATACTATAGTATCTGAGGGGTGATAGAGACTGGT
This sequence comes from Oncorhynchus clarkii lewisi, assembly GCF_045791955.1. Taxonomy (NCBI): domain Eukaryota; kingdom Metazoa; phylum Chordata; class Actinopteri; order Salmoniformes; family Salmonidae; genus Oncorhynchus; species Oncorhynchus clarkii. The sequence continues at coordinate 64,160,668 of NC_092159.1, read as the reverse complement.
TGGTACATCAGTAATACTATAGTATCTGAGGGGTGATAGAGACTGGTTGTTACATCAGTATTACTATAGTATCTGAGGGGTGATTGAGACTGGTTGTTACATCAGTAATACTATAGTATCTGAGGGGGGATAGAGACTGGTTGGTACATCAGTAATACTATAGTATCTGAGGGGTGATAGAGACTGGTTGTTAGATCAGTAATACTATAGTATCTGAGGGGTGATAGAGACTGGTTGTAGTAATACTATAGTATCTGAGGGGTGATAGAGACTGGTTGTTACATCAGTAATACTATAGTATCTGAGGGGTGATAGAGACTGGTTGGTACATCAGTAATACTATAGTATCTGAGGGGTGATTGAGACTGGTTGGTACATCAGTAATACTATAGTATCTGAGGGGTGATAGAGACTGGTTGGTACATCAGAAATACTATAGTATCTGAGGGGTGATAGAGACTGGTTGTTACATCAGTATTACTATAGTATCTGAGGGGTGATAGAGACTGGTTGTTACATCAGTAATACTATAGTATCTGAGGGGTGATAGAGACTGGTTGGTACATCAGTAATACTATAGTATCTGAGGGGTGATAGAGACTGGTTGGTACATCAGTAATACTATAGTATCTGAGGGGTGATTGAGACTGGTTGTTAGAGAAGGAGGAGTGCCTACATTGGAGGATATATATATATATATATACTTGTCTGTTGAGTCAATTTGAACCGAACAGCACCTCTAGTTGTCTTGAGAGATGTGGAGGGTTAACTGCTTTAGTTGTCTTGATAGATGTGGAGGGTTAACTCCTCTAGTTGTCTTGATAGATGTGGAGGGTTAACTCCTCTAGTTGTCTTGATAGATGTGGAGGGTTAACTCCTCTAGTTGTCTTGATAGATGTGGAGGGTTAACTCCTCTAGTTGTCTTGAGAGATGTGGAGGGTTAACACCTTTAGTTGTCTTGATAGATGTGGAGGGTTAACACCTTTAGCTGTCTTGATAGATGTGGAGGGTTAACTCCTTTAGTTGTCTTGGTAGATGTGGAGGGTTAACTCCTCTAGTTGTCTTGAGAGATGTGGAGGGTTAACTCCTTTAGTTGTCTTGGTAGATGTGGAGGGTTAACTCCTCTAGTTGTCTTGAGAGATGTGGAGGGTTAACACCTTTAGTTGTCTTGATAGATGTGGAGGGTTAACACTTTTAGTTGTCTTGATAGATGTGGAGGGTTAACTCCTCCAGTTGTCTTTGTACTTCCTGTCTTTAAGTTTGGTGTGTGTTTTCATTTTGTTTGCCTGTTCTTGGTGAATTTAGTGGGTCTCATTGTGGGTGTCTTTTAGGCTCCAGTTGTTGTTGCTAGTCAACGTTCAGTGGACACCATGAGTGTCTTTCAGAACCCCTCCTAAAACCCCAGCCTTGTCGTTTTGGTTGCTGTCAGTGACTCTTTGTTAGTTCCCCCTTCTGTTTCAGTGACATATTTGGTTTTCTTGCTGTGGAACGTGACAATAGAACATCAAAAAGAAAGGAGGACCAAGGCACTCTTCATTTAAAATGCCTTTATTTGTAGGGCATGTTCAATAGAAACAAAGTTTTAAAAATCTGACGAAAGCAAATCCCTGACGAAGGCCATGCATCCGAAACGTCGGGTTTATAAAACCTTGTTTCTATTGAACATGCCCTACAAATAAAGGCATTTGAATTAATTATATGAAGAGTGCCTTGGTCCTCCTTTCTATTTGATGACCAATCTACACCTTTTACCAAAGAGCACCTTCTGTCTACCAGAATGTACTATTGTGTACCTCAGTAGCGCTTCCCTTCCTCCTCTTTCTACTAGTGACAATAGGACAGTTGTTATCGTTGGCCTAAAATAACTGTGGTAACCTAGTAACGTGAGCCCTCTTGACGATTATCATGAAACGTCATCAACATGAACAGCCGGGCAGGTTTGAGCACATTTTCACTTAGAAGAATTTGGCAGCACTTCCATCAACGGACAATACACTCTAAGTGAGTCCCAAATGCCACCCTATTCCCTATATAGTGCCCTTCTTTTGAACAGGACCCAATGGGGAATAGGGTGTCATTTGGGACCACGCCTGGATGAGTCAAGTGTTAGTTTGAAATATAATCTCCTGAAGGATCCAGGAACGTGAAACTTAAAGGGAAATAAAAAAATGTAACTACATTACAATGAATGCAAGGTTTAAATAGTTACCAAACAGTATACCTGTTAAAGTTATAAGTGAACCGTCATAAACAGAAGGTAAAATCTGTCTCTCTTATCGTACCATGTTTTAATGCAGAAAAAAATTGCTGATATATATTCAACCACAATCTGTCAGGTTTCAGGTAACGTCAACTTATTAAAAGTTAATACATTTTGATAGTACTGCTTTATTATTCTGGAAAAACTTCATATAAAATAGTATATAAATATTCACTGAGTATAAAACATTAGGAAGAACTGCTCTTTCCATGACACAGACTGACCAGGTGTTATACATGACATAGACTGACCAGGTGAATCCAGGTGAAAGATATGATCCCTTATTGATGTCACCTGTTAAATCCACTTCAATCAAATCAAATGTATTTATATAGCCCTTCGTACGTCAGCTGATATCTCAAAGTGCTGTACAGAAACCCAGCCTAAAACCCCAAACAGCAAGCAATGCAGTTGTAAGAGCAGGTGTAGATGGAGGGGGGACAGACTTGTTAAGTAAAGACAGACTAGATCTAACTTGTTAAGTAAAGACAGACTAGATCTAACTTGTTTAGTAAAGACAGACTAGATCTAACTTGTTTAGTAAAGACAGACTAGATCTAACTTGTTTATTAAAGACAGACTAGATCTAACTTGTTCAGTAGACAGACTAGATCTAACTTATTTAGTAAAGACAGACTAGATCTAACTTGTTAAGTAAAGACAGACTAGATCTAACTTGTTTAGTAAAGACAGACTAGATCTAACTTGTTTAGTAAAGACAGACTAGATCTAACTTGTTTAGTAAAGACAGACTAGATCTAACTTGTTTATTAAAGACAGACTAGATCTAACTTGTTCAGTAGACAGACTAGATCTAACTTATTTAGTAAAGACAGACTAGATCTAACTTGTTAAGTAAAGACAGACTAGATCTAACTTGTTTAGTAAAGACAGACTAGATCTAACTTGTTTAGTAAAGACAGACTAGATCTAACTTGTTAAGTAAAGACAGACTAGATCTAACTTGTTTAGTAAAGACAGACTAGATCTAACTTGTTTAGTAAAGACAGACTAGATCACCAAAAAGCACATCATAAATGTTTTTACTGTACCTGGTGTTTATATTAAATGTAATCTCTTGTTCCCTGGTGCTCGGTGTCCCTGTAGATCTGTATGAGGCCGTGTGAGAAGATGATTGGATGATCTGCAAGCTTTGCTGTCTGTGTGTTTGTGTATCATTATTTACTCTGGGGGCAGGACTACCCATGAAGAGCCCAGAGATGACAGGAAATGATACTGAACGTAATCCCAGTCCTGGGCTGGGCTGTGTTCCATACCACAAAGTTCTTCCCTACTTCCTGCCTCTTCGATTCATGAAGAGTCTCTGAGTTGAAGCTTTTATCTAGGATCAGTTTTAATCCTTATAATCATAGTGAAAGAGATTACATAGACAGGGGCACCTGATCCTAGACCAGCTGTAGTCTGAGACCCAGATGTTTGAGCTACAGCCAAGGGCTCAACCCTTTCCTCCTTTTTAAGGACCGGTGAGCTACGGTTTCTCCTCTTTGGGGGACTAATTCCATTCAAACTAGCTGCTTTAGTGTCCGTCAGTAACAACCAGTAATTCAGGTTCTGTTATAAACACCTCTTTTTGTCTAGCCTGTTTTGCATGTTACTTTTGTTCCTTCTTTAACACCTGTTAGAGGTGATAAAGGAGTTACTAGACTGGTCACCAATCAGACCTGTTAAAGGTGATAAAGGAGTTACTAGACTGGTCACCAATCAGACCTGTTAGAGGTGGTAAAGGTAAAGGAGTTACTAGACTGGTCACCAATCAGACCTGTTAGAGGTGATAAAGGAGTTACTAGACTGGACACCAATCAGACCTGTTAGAGGTGATAAAGGAGTTACTAGACTGGTCACCAATCAGACCTGTTAGAGGTAATATAAAGGAGTTACTAGACTGGACACCAATCAGACCTGTTAGAGGTGATAAAGGAGTTACTAGACTGGTCACCAATCAGACCTGTTAGAGGTGATATAAAGGAGTTACTAGACTGGACACCAATCAGACCTGTTAGAGGTGATAAAGGAGTTACTAGACTGGTCACCAATCAGACCTGTTAGAGGTGATATAAAGGAGTTACTAGACTGGACACCAATCAGACCTGTTAGAGGTGATAAAGGAGTTACTAGACTGGACACCAATCAGACCTGTTAGAGGTGATAAAGGAGTTACTAGACTGGTCACCAATCAGACCTGTTAGAGGTGATATAAAGGAGTTACTAGACTGGACACCAATCAGACCTGTTAGAGGTGATATAAAGGAGTTACTAGACTGGTCACCAATCAGACCTGTTAGAGGTGATAAAGGAGTTACTAGACTGGTCACCAATCAGACCTGTTAGAGGTGATATAAAGGAGTTACTAGACTGGACACCAATCAGACCTGTTAGAGGTGATATAAAGGAGTTACTAGACTGGACACCAATCAGACCTGTTAGAGGTGATATAAAGGAGTTACTAGACTGGTCACCAATCAGACCTGTTAGAGGTGATATAAAGGAGTTACTAGACTGGACACCAATCAGACCTGTTAGAGGTGATAAAGGAGTTACTAGACTGGACACCAATCAGACCTGTTAGAGGTGATAAAGGAGTTACTAGACTGGTCACCAATCAGACCTGTTAGAGGTGATAAAGGAGTTACTAGACTGGTCACCAATCAGACCTGTTAGAGGTGAGTTACTAGACTGGTCACCAATCAGACCTGTTAGAGGTGAGTTACTAGACTGGTCACCAATCAGACCTGTTAGAGGTGAGTTACTAGACTGGTCACCAATCAGATCTGTTAGAGGTGATAAAGGAGTCACTAGACTGGTCACCAATCAGACCTGTTAGAGGTGAGTTACTAGACTGGTCACCAATCAGACCTGTTAGGGGTGATAAAGGAGTCACTAGACTGGTCACCAATCAGACCTGTTAGAGGTGAGTTACTAGACTGGTCACCAATCAGACCTGTTAGAGGTGATAAAGGAGTCACTAGACTGGTCACCAATCAGACCTGTTAGAGGTGAGTTACTAGACTGGTCACCAATCAGACCTGTTAGAGGTGAGTTACTAGACTGGTCACCAATCAGACCTGTTAGAGGTGAGTTACTAGACTGGTCACCAATCAGACCTGTTAGAGGTGAGTTACTAGACTGGTCACCAATCAGACCTGTTAGAGGTGAGTTACTAGACTGGTCACCAATCAGACCTGTTAGAGGTGAGTTACTAGACTGGTCACCAATCAGACCTGTTAGAGGTGAGTTACTAGACTGTTCACCAATCAGACCTGTTAGAGGTGAGTTACTAGACTGGTTACCAATCAGACCTGTTAGAGGTGATAAAGGAGTTACTAGACTGGTCACCAATCAGACCTGTTAGAGGTGAGTTACTAGACTGGTCACCAATCAGACCTGTTAGAGGTGATAAAGGAGTTACTAGACTGGTCACCAATCAGACCTGTTAGAGGTGAGTTACTAGACTGGTCACCAATCAGACCTGTTAGAGGTGAGTTACTAGACTGGTCACCAATCAGACCTGTTAGAGGTGAGTTACTAGACTGGTCACCAATCAGACCTGTTAGAGGTGAGTTACTAGACTGGTCACCAATCAGACCTGTTAGAGGTGAGTTACTAGACTGGTCACCAATCAGACCTGTTAGAGGTGAGTTACTAGACTGGTCACCAATCAGACCTGTTAGAGGTGAGTTACTAGACTGGTCACCAATCAGACCTGTTAGAGGTGAGTTACTAGACTGGTCACCAATCAGACCTGTTAGAGGTGAGTTACTAGACTGGTCACCAATCAGACCTGTTAGAGGTGAGTTACTAGACTGTTCACCAATCAGACCTGTTAGAGGTGAGTTACTAGACTGGTCACCAATCAGACCTGTTAGAGGTGAGTTACTAGACTGTTCACCAATCAGACCTGTTAGAGGTGAGTTACTAGACTGTTCACCAATCAGACCTGTTAGAGGTGAGTTACTAGACTGGTCACCAATCAGACCTGTTAGAGGTGAGTTACTAGACTGGTCACCAATCAGACCTGTTAGAGGTGAGTTACTAGACTGGTCACCAATCAGACCTGTTAGAGGTGATATAAAGGAGTTACTAGACTGGACACCAATCAGACCTGTTAGAGGTGATAAAGGAGTTACTAGACTGGTCACCAATCAGACCTGTTAGAGGTGATATAAAGGAGTTACTAGACTGGACACCAATCAGACCTGTTAGAGGTGATAAAGGAGTTACAAGACTGGTCACCAATCAGACCTGTTAGAGGTGATATAAAGGAGTTACTAGACTGGACACCAATCAGACCTGTTAGAGGTGATATAAAGGAGTTACTAGACTGGTCACCAATCAGACCTGTTAGAGGTGATATAAAGGAGTTACTAGACTGGTCACCAATCAGACCTGTTAGAGATGATAAAGGAGTTACTAGACTGGTCACCAATCAGACCTGTTAGAGGTGATTATAAAGGAGTTACTAGACTGGACACCAATCAGAACTGTTAGAGGTGATATAAAGGAGTTACTAGACTGGACACCAATCAGACCTGCTAGAGGTGATATAAAGGAGTTACTAGACTGGTCACCAATCAGACCTGTTAGAGGTGATATAAAGGAGTTACTAGACTGGACACCAATCAGAACTGTTAGAGGTGATATAAAGGAGTTACTAGACTGGACACCAATCAGACCTGTTAGAGGTGATAAAGGAGTTACTAGACTGGTCACCAATCAGACCTGTTAGAGGTGATATAAAGGAGTTACTAGACTGGACACCAATCAGAACTGTTAGAGGTGATATAAAGGAGTTACTAGACTGGACACCAATCAGACCTGTTAGAGGTGATAAAGGAGTTACTAGACTGGTCACCAATCAGACCTGTTAGAGGTGATATAAAGGAGTTACTAGACTGGACACCAATCAGACCCGTTAGAGGTGATAAAGGAGTTACTAGACTGGTTACCAATCAGACCTGTTAGAGGTGATATAAAGGAGTTACTAGACTGGACACCAATCAGACCTGTTAGAGGTGATATAAAGGAGTTACTAGACTGGTCACCAATCAGACCTGTTAGAGGTGATAAAGGAGTTACTAGACTGGTCACCAATCAGACCTGTTAGAGGTGATATAAAGGAGTTACTAGACTGGTCACCAATCAGACCTGTTAGAGGTGATAAAGGAGTTACTAGACTGGTCACAAATCAGACCTGTTAGAGGTGATATAAAGGAGTTACTAGACTGGACACCAATCAGACCTGTTAGAGGTGATAAAGGAGTTACTAGACTGGTCACCAATCAGACCTGTTAGAGGTGATATAAAGGAGTTACTAGACTGGTCACCAATCAGACCTGTTAGAGGTGATAAAGGAGTTACTAGACTGGACACCAATCAGACCTGTTAGAGGTGATAAAGGAGTTACTAGACTGGTCACCAATCAGACCTATTAGAGGTGAGTTACTAGACTGGTCACCAATCAGACCTGTTAGAGGTGAGTTACTAGACTGGTCACCAATCAGACCTGTTAGAGGTGAGTTACTAGACTGGTCACCAATCAGACCTGTTAGAGGTGATATAAAGGAGTTACTAGACTGGACACCAATCAGACCTGTTAGAGGTGATAAAGGAGTTACTAGACTGGTCACCAATCAGACCTGTTAGAGGTGATATAAAGGAGTTACTAGACTGGACACCAATCAGACCTGTTAGAGGTGATAAAGGAGTTACTAGACTGGTCACCAATCAGACCTGTTAGAGGTGATATAAAGGAGTTACTAGACTGGACACCAATCAGACCTGTTAGAGGTGATATAAAGGAGTTACTAGACTGGTCACCAATCAGACCTGTTAGAGGTGATATAAAGGAGTTACTAGACTGGTCACCAATCAGACCTGTTAGAGGTGATATAAAGGAGTTACTAGACTGGACACCAATCAGACCTGTTAGAGGTGATAAAGGAGTTACTAGACTGGTCACCAATCAGACCTGTTAGAGGTGATATAAAGGAGTTACTAGACTGGACACCAATCAGACCTGTTAGAGGTGATATAAAGGAGTTACTAGACTGGACACCAATCAGACCTGTTAGAGGTGATATAAAGGAGTTACTAGACTGGTCACCAATCAGACCTGTTAGAGGTGATATAAAGGAGTTACTAGACTGGTCACCAATCAGACCTGTTAGAGATGATAAAGGAGTTACTAGACTGGTCACCAATCAGACCTGTTAGAGGTGATAAAGGAGTTACTAGACTGGTCACCAATCAGACCTGTTAGAGGTGATATAAAGGAGTTACTAGACTGGACACCAATCAGAACTGTTAGAGGTGATATAAAGGAGTTACTAGACTGGACACCAATCAGACCTGTTAGAGGTGATATAAAGGAGTTACTAGACTGGTCACCAATCAGACCTGTTAGAAGTGATATAAAGGAGTTACTAGACTGGACACCAATCAGAACTGTTAGAGGTGATATAAAGGAGTTACTAGACTGGACACCAATCAGACCTGTTAGAGGTGATAAAGGAGTTACTAGACTGGTCACCAATCAGACCTGTTAGAGGTGATATAAAGGAGTTACTAGACTGGACACCAATCAGAACTGTTAGAGGTGATATAAAGGAGTTACTAGACTGGACACCAATCAGACCTGTTAGAGGTGATAATGGAGTTACTAGACTGGTCACCAATCAGACCTGTTAGAGGTGATATAAAGGAGTTAAAAGACTGGACACCAATCAGACCTGTTAGAGGTGATATAAAGGAGTTACTAGACTGGACACCAATCAGACCTGTTAGAGGTGATAAAGGAGTTACTAGACTGGTCACCAATCAGACCTGTTAGAGGTGATATAAAGGAGTTACTAGACTGGACACCAATCAGACCTGTTAGCGGTGATATAAAGGAGTTACTAGACTGGTCACCAATCAGACCTGTTAGAGGTGATAAAGGAGTTACTAGACTGGTCACCAATCAGACCTGTTAGAGGTGATATAAAGGAGTTACTAGACTGGTCACCAATCAGACCTGTTAGAGGTGATAAAGGAGTTACTAGACTGGTCACCAATCAGACCTGTTAGAGGTGATATAAAGGAGTTACTAGACTGGACACCAATCAGACCTGTTAGAGGTGATAAAGGAGTTACTAGACTGGTCACCAATCAGACCTGTTAGAGGTGATATAAAGGAGTTACTAGACTGGTCACCAATCAGACCTGTTAGAGGTGATAAAGGAGTTACTAGACTGGACACCAATCAGACCTGTTAGAGGTGATAAAGGAGTTACTAGACTGGTCACCAATCAGACCTGTTAGAGGTGAGTTACTAGACTGGTCACCAATCAGACCTGTTAGAGGTGAGTTACTAGACTGGTCACCAATCAGACCTGTTAGAGGTGAGTTACTAGACTGGTCACCAATCAGACCTGTTAGAGGTGAGTTACTAGACTGGTCACCAATCAGACCTGTTAGAGGTGAGTTACTAGACTGGTCACCAATCAGACCTGTTAGAGGTGAGTTACTAGACTGGTCACCAATCAGACCTGTTAGGGGTGATAAAGGAGTTACTAGACTGGTCACCAATCAGACCTGTTAGAGGTGAGTTACTAGACTGGTCACCAATCAGACCTGTTAGAGGTGAGTTACTAGACTGGTCACCAATCAGACCTGTTAGAGGTGAGTTACTAGACTGGTCACCAATCAGACCTGTTAGAGGTGAGTTACTAGACTGGTCACCAATCAGACCTGTTAGAGGTGAGTTACTAGACTGTTCACCAATCAGACCTGTTAGAGGTGAGTTACTAGACTGGTCACCAATCAGACCTGTTAGAGGTGATAAAGGAGTTACTAGACTGGACACCAATCAGACCTGTTAGAGGTGATAAAGGAGTTACTAGACTGGTCACCAATCAGACCTGTTAGAGGTGATAAAGGAGTTACTAGACTGGTCACCAATCAGACCTGTTAGAGGTGAGTTACTAGACTGGTCACCAATCAGACCTGTTAGAGGTGATAAAGGAGTTACTAGACTGGTCACCAATCAGACCTGTTAGAGGTGATAAAGGAGTTACTAGACTGGTCACCAATCAGACCTGTTAGAGGTGAGTTACTAGACTGGTCACCAATCAGACCTGTTAGAGGTGAGTTACTAGACTGGTCACCAATCAGACCTGTTAGAGGTGAGTTACTAGACTGGTCACCAATCAGACCTGTTAGAGGTGAGTCACTAGACTGGTCACCAATCAGACCTGTTAGAGGTGAGTTACTAGACTGGTCACCAATCAGACCTGTTAGAGGTGAGTTACTAGACTGGTCACCAATCAGACCTGTTAGAGGTGAGTTACTAGACTGGTCACCAATCAGACCTGTTAGAGGTGAGTCACTAGACTGGTCACCAATCAGACCTGTTAGAGGTGAGTTACTAGACTGGTCACCAATCAGACCTGTTAGAGGTGATAAAGGAGTCACTAGACTGGTCACCAGTCAGACCTGTTAGAGGTGATAAAGGAGTCACTAGACTGGTCACCAATCAGACCTGTTAGAGGTGGTAAAGGAGTTACTAGACTGGTCACCAATCAGACCTGTTAGAGGTGATAAAGGAGTTACTAGACTGGTCACCAATCAGACCTGTTAGAGGTGAGTTACTAGACTGGTCACCAATCAGACCTGTTAGAGGTGAGTTACTAGACTGGTCACCAATCAGACCTGTTAGAGGTGAGTTACTAGACTGGTCACCAATCAGACCTGTTAGGGGTGATAAAGGAGTTACTAGACTGGTCACCAATCAGACCTGTTAGAGGTGAGTTACTAGACTGGTCACCAATCAGACCTGTTAGAGGTGATAAAGGAGTTACTAGACTGGTCACCAATCAGACCTGTTAGAGGTGAGTTACTAGACTGGTCACCAATCAGACCTGTTAGAGGTGAGTTACTAGACTGGTCACCAATCAGACCTGTTAGAGGTGAGTTACTAGACTGGTCACCAATCAGACCTGTTAGAGGTGAGTTACTAGACTGGTCACCAATCAGACCTGTTAGAGGTGAGTTACTAGACTGGTCACCAATCAGACCTGTTAGAGGTGAGTTACTAGACTGGTCACCAATCAGACCTGTTAGAGGTGAGTTACTAGACTGGTCACCAATCAGACCTGTTAGAGGTGATAAAGGAGTTACTAGACTGGTCACCAATCAGACCTGTTAGAGGTGAGTTACTAGACTGGTCACCAATCAGACCTGTTAGAGGTGAGTTACTAGACTGGTCACCAATCAGACCTGTTAGAGGTGAGTTACTAGACTGGTCACCAATCAGACCTGTTAGAGGTGAGTTACTAGACTGGTCACCAATCAGACCTGTTAGAGGTGAGTTACTAGACTGGTCACCAATCAGACCTGTTAGAGGTGAGTTACTAGACTGGTCACCAATCAGACCTGTTAGAGGTGAGTTACTAGACTGGTCACCAATCAGACCTGTTAGAGGTGAGTTACTAGACTGGTCACCAATCAGACCTGTTAGAGGTGATATAAAGGAGTTACTAGACTGGACACCAATCAGACCTGTTAGAGGTGATAAAGGAGTTACTAGACTGGTCACCAATCAGACCTGTTAGAGGTGATAAAGGAGTTACTAGACTGGACACCAATCAGACCTGTTAGAGGTGATAAAGGAGTTACTAGACTGGTCACCAATCAGACCTGTTAGAGGTGAGTTACTAGACTGGTCACCAATCAGACCTGTTAGAGGTGAGTTACTAGACTGGTCACCAATCAGACCTGTTAGAGGTGAGTTACTAGACTGGTCACCAATCAGACCTGTTAGAGGTGAGTTACTAGACTGGTCACCAATCAGACCTGTTAGAGGTGAGTTACTAGACTGGTCACCAATCAGACCTGTTAGAGGTGAGTTACTAGACTGGTCACCAATCAGACCTGTTAGAGGTGAGTTACTAGACTGGTCACCAATCAGACCTGTTAGAGGTGAGTTACTAGACTGGTCACCAATCAGACCTGTTAGAGGTGAGTTACTAGACTGTTCACCAATCAGACCTGTTAGAGGTGAGTTACTAGACTGGTCACCAATCAGACCTGTTAGAGGTGATAAAGGAGTTACTAGACTGGACACCAATCAGACCTGTTAGAGGTGATAAAGGAGTTACTAGACTGGTCACCAATCAGACCTGTTAGAGGTGATAAAGGAGTTACTAGACTGGTCACCAATCAGACCTGTTAGAGGTGAGTTACTAGACTGGTCACCAATCAGACCTGTTAGAGGTGATAAAGGAGTTACTAGACTGGTCACCAATCAGACCTGTTAGAGGTGATAAAGGAGTTACTAGACTGGTCACCAATCAGACCTGTTAGAGGTGAGTTACTAGACTGGTCACCAATCAGACCTGTTAGAGGTGAGTTACTAGACTGGTCACCAATCAGACCTGTTAGAGGTGAGTTACTAGACTGGTCACCAATCAGACCTGTTAGAGGTGAGTCACTAGACTGGTCACCAATCAGACCTGATAGAGGTGAGTTACTAGACTGGTCACCAATCAGACCTGTTAGAGGTGAGTTACTAGACTGGTCACCAATCAGACCTGTTAGAGGTGAGTTACTAGACTGGTCACCAATCAGACCTGTTAGAGGTGAGTCACTAGACTGGTCACCAATCAGACCTGTTAGAGGTGAGTTACTAGACTGGTCACCAATCAGACCTGTTAGAGGTGATAAAGGAGTCACTAGACTGGTCACCAGTCAGACCTGTTAGAGGTGATAAAGGAGTCACTAGACTGGTCACCAATCAGACCTGTTAGAGGTGGTAAAGGAGTTACTAGACTGGTCACCAATCAGACCTGTTAGAGGTGATAAAGGAGTTACTAGACTGGTCACCAATCAGACCTGTTAGAGGTGAGTTACTAGACTGGTCACCAATCAGACCTGTTAGAGGTGAGTTACTAGACTGGTCACCAATCAGACCTGTTAGAGGTGAGTTACTAGACTGGTCACCAATCAGACCTGTTAGAGGTGAGTTACTAGACTGGTCACCAATCAGACCTGTTAGAGGTGAGTTACTAGACTGGTCACCAATCAGACCTGTTAGAGGTGAGTTACTAGACTGGTCACCAATCAGACCTGTTAGAGGTGATAAAGGAGTTACTAGACTGGTCACCAATCAGACCTGTTAGAGGTGAGTTACTAGACTGGTCACCAATCAGACCTGTTAGAGGTGAGTTACTAGACTGGTCACCAATCAGACCTGATAGAGGTGAGTTACTAGACTGGTCACCAATCAGACCTGTTAGAGGTGAGTTACTAGACTGGTCACCAATCAGACCTGTTAGAGGTGAGTTACTAGACTGGTCACCAATCAGACCTGTTAGAGTTGAGTTACTAGACTGGTCACCAATCAGACCTGTTAGAGGTGAGTTACTAGACTGGTCACCAATCAGACCTGTTAGAGGTGAGTTACTAGACTGGTCACCAATCAGACCTGTTAGAGGTGAGTTACTAGACTGGTCACCAATCAGACCTGTTAGAGGTGAGTTACTAGACTGTTCACCAAACAGACCTGTTAGAGGTGAGTTACTAGACTGGTCACCAATCAGACCTGTTAGAGGTGATAAAGGAGTTACTAGACTGGACACCAATCAGACCTGTTAGAGGTGATAAAGGAGTTACTAGACTGGTCACCAATCAGACCTGTTAGAGGTGATAAAGGAGTTACTAGACTGGTCACCAATCAGACCTGTTAGAGGTGAGTTACTAGACTGGTCACCAATCAGACCTGTTAGAGGTGATAAAGGAGTTACTAGACTGGTCACCAATCAGACCTGTTAGAGGTGATAAAGGAGTTACTAGACTGGTCACCAATCAGACCTGTTAGAGGTGAGTTACTAGACTGGTCACCAATCAGACCTGTTAGAGGTGAGTTACTAGACTGGTCACCAATCAGACCTGTTAGAGGTGAGTTACTAGACTGGTCACCAATCAGACCTGTTAGAGGTGAGTCACTAGACTGGTCACCAATCAGACCTGTTAGAGGTGAGTTACTAGACTGGTCACCAATCAGACCTGTTAGAGGTGAGTTACTAGACTGGTCACCAATCAGACCTGTTAGAGGTGAGTTACTAGACTGGTCACCAATCAGACCTGTTAGAGGTGAGTGACTAGACTGGTCACCAATCAGACCTGTTAGAGGTGAGTTACTAGACTGGTCACCAATCAGACCTGTTAGAGGTGATAAAGGAGTCACTAGACTGGTCACCAGTCAGACCTGTTAGAGGTGATAAAGGAGTCACTAGACTGGTCACCAATCAGACCTGTTAGAGGTGGTAAAGGAGTTACTAGACTGGTCACCAATCAGACCTGTTAGAGGTGATAAAGGAGTTACTAGACTGGTCACCAATCAGACCTGTTAGAGGTGAGTTACTAGACTGGTCACCAATCAGACCTGTTAGATGTGAGTTACTAGACTGGTCACCAATCAGACCTGTTAGAGGTGAGTTACTAGACTGGTCACCAATCAGACCTGTTAGAGGTGAGTTACTAGACTGGTCACCAATCAGACCTGTTAGAGGTGAGTTACTAGACTGGTCACCAATCAGACCTGTTAGAGGTGAGTTACTAGACTGGTCACCAATCAGACCTGTTAGAGGTGATAAAGGAGTTACTAGACTGGTCACCAATCAGACCTGTTAGAGGTGAGTTACTAGACTGGTCACCAATCAGACCTGTTAGAGGTGAGTTACTAGACTGGTCACCAATCAGACCTGTTAGAGGTGAGTTACTAGACTGGTCACCAATCAGACCTGTTAGAGGTGAGTTACTAGACTGGTCACCAATCAGACCTGTTAGAGGTGAGTTACTAGACTGGTCACCAATCAGACCTGTTAGAGGTGAGTTACTAGACTGGTCACCAATCAGACCTGTTAGAGGTGAGTTACTAGACTGGTCACCAATCAGACCTGTTAGAGGTGAGTTACTAGACTGGTCACCAATCAGACCTGTTAGAGGTGAGTTACTAGACTGTTCACCAATCAGACCTGTTAGAGGTGAGTTACTAGACTGGTCACCAATCAGACCTGTTAGAGGTGATAAAGGAGTTACTAGACTGGACACCAATCAGACCTGTTAGAGGTGATAAAGGAGTTACTAGACTGGTCACCAATCAGACCTGTTAGAGGTGATAAAGGAGTTACTAGACTGGTCACCAATCAGACCTGTTAGAGGTGAGTTACTAGACTGGTCACCAATCAGACCTGTTAGAGGTGATAAAGGAGTTACTAGACTGGTCACCAATCAGACCTGTTAGAGGTGATAAAGGAGTTACTAGACTGGTCACCAATCAGACCTGTTAGAGGTGAGTTACTAGACTG
The DNA here is from genome assembly GCF_045791955.1 of Oncorhynchus clarkii lewisi. Classification (NCBI taxonomy): domain Eukaryota; kingdom Metazoa; phylum Chordata; class Actinopteri; order Salmoniformes; family Salmonidae; genus Oncorhynchus; species Oncorhynchus clarkii. The sequence goes on along the minus strand of NC_092159.1, from coordinate 64,145,044 downwards.
GTCACCAATCAGACCTGTTAGAGGTGAGTTACTAGACTGGTCACCAATCAGACCTGTTAGAGGTGAGTTACTAGACTGGTCACCAATCAGACCTGTTAGAGGTGAGTCACTAGACTGGTCACCAATCAGACCTGTTAGAGGTGAGTTACTAGACTGGTCACCAATCAGACCTGTTAGAGGTGAGTTACTAGACTGGTCACCAATCAGACCTGTTAGAGGTGAGTTACTAGACTGGTCACCAATCAGACCTGTTAGAGGTGAGTCACTAGACTGGTCACCAATCAGACCTGTTAGAGGTGAGTTACTAGACTGGTCACCAATCAGACCTGTTAGAGGTGATAAAGGAGTCACTAGACTGGTCACCAGTCAGACCTGTTAGAGGTGATAAAGGAGTCACTAGACTGGTCACCAATCAGACCTGTTAGAGGTGGTAAAGGAGTTACTAGACTGGTCACCAATCAGACCTGTTAGAGGTGATAAAGGAGTTACTAGACTGGTCACCAATCAGACCTGTTAGAGGTGAGTTACTAGACTGGTCACCAATCAGACCTGTTAGAGGTGAGTTACTAGACTGGTCACCAATCAGACCTGTTAGAGGTGAGTTACTAGACTGGTCACCAATCAGACCTGTTAGAGGTGAGTTACTAGACTGGTCACCAATCAGACCTGTTAGAGGTGAGTTACTAGACTGGTCACCAATCAGACCTGTTAGAGGTGAGTTACTAGACTGGTCACCAATCAGACCTGTTAGAGGTGATAAAGGAGTTACTAGACTGGTCACCAATCAGACCTGTTAGAGGTGAGTTACTAGACTGGTCACCAATCAGACCTGTTAGAGGTGAGTTACTAGACTGGTCACCAATCAGACCTGTTAGAGGTGAGTTACTAGACTGGTCACCAATCAGACCTGTTAGAGGTGAGTTACTAGACTGGTCACCAATCAGACCTGTTAGAGGTGAGTTACTAGACTGGTCACCAATCAGACCTGTTAGAGGTGAGTTACTAGACTGGTCACCAATCAGACCTGTTAGAGGTGAGTTACTAGACTGGTCACCAATCAGACCTGTTAGAGGTGAGTTACTAGACTGGTCACCAATCAGACCTGTTAGAGGTGAGTTACTAGACTGGTCACCAATCAGACCTGTTAGAGGTGAGTTACTAGACTGGTCACCAATCAGACCTGTTAGAGGTGAGTTACTAGACTGGTCACCAATCAGACCTGTTAGAGGTGAGTTACTAGACTGGACACCAATCAGACCTGTTAGAGGTGAGTTACTAGACTGGTCACCAATCAGACCTGTTAGAGGTGAGTTACTAGACTGGTCACCAATCAGACCTGTTAGAGGTGAGTTACTAGACTGGTCACCAATCAGACCTGTTAGAGGTGAGTTACTAGACTGGTCACCAATCAGACCTGTTAGAGGTGAGTTACTAGACTGGTCACCAATCAGACCTGTTAGAGGTGAGTTACTAGACTGGTCACCAATCAGACCTGTTAGAGGTGAGTTACTAGACTGGTCACCAATCAGACCTGTTAGAGGTGAGTTACTAGACTGGTCACCAATCAGACCTGTTAGAGGTGATAAAGGAGTTACTAGACTGGTCACCAATCAGACCTGTTAGAGGTGAGTTACTAGACTGGTCACCAATCAGACCTGTTAGAGGTGAGTTACTAGACTGGTCACCAATCAGACCTGTTAGAGGTGAGTTACTAGACTGGTCACCAATCAGACCTGTTAGAGGTGAGTTACTAGACTGTTCACCAAACAGACCTGTTAGAGGTGAGTTACTAGACTGGTCACCAATCAGACCTGTTAGAGGTGATAAAGGAGTTACTAGACTGGACACCAATCAGACCTGTTAGAGGTGATAAAGGAGTTACTAGACTGGTCACCAATCAGACCTGTTAGAGGTGATAAAGGAGTTACTAGACTGGTCACCAATCAGACCTGTTAGAGGTGAGTTACTAGACTGGTCACCAATCAGACCTGTTAGAGGTGATAAAGGAGTTACTAGACTGGTCACCAATCAGACCTGTTAGAGGTGATAAAGGAGTTACTAGACTGGTCACCAATCAGACCTGTTAGAGGTGAGTTACTAGACTGGTCACCAATCAGACCTGTTAGAGGTGAGTTACTAGACTGGTCACCAATCAGACCTGTTAGAGGTGAGTTACTAGACTGGTCACCAATCAGACCTGTTAGAGGTGAGTCACTAGACTGGTCACCAATCAGACCTGTTAGAGGTGAGTTACTAGACTGGTCACCAATCAGACCTGTTAGAGGTGAGTTACTAGACTGGTCACCAATCAGACCTGTTAGAGGTGAGTTACTAGACTGGTCACCAATCAGACCTGTTAGAGGTGAGTGACTAGACTGGTCACCAATCAGACCTGTTAGAGGTGAGTTACTAGACTGGTCACCAATCAGACCTGTTAGAGGTGATAAAGGAGTCACTAGACTGGTCACCAGTCAGACCTGTTAGAGGTGATAAAGGAGTCACTAGACTGGTCACCAATCAGACCTGTTAGAGGTGGTAAAGGAGTTACTAGACTGGTCACCAATCAGACCTGTTAGAGGTGATAAAGGAGTTACTAGACTGGTCACCAATCAGACCTGTTAGAGGTGAGTTACTAGACTGGTCACCAATCAGACCTGTTAGATGTGAGTTACTAGACTGGTCACCAATCAGACCTGTTAGAGGTGAGTTACTAGACTGGTCACCAATCAGACCTGTTAGAGGTGAGTTACTAGACTGGTCACCAATCAGACCTGTTAGAGGTGAGTTACTAGACTGGTCACCAATCAGACCTGTTAGAGGTGAGTTACTAGACTGGTCACCAATCAGACCTGTTAGAGGTGATAAAGGAGTTACTAGACTGGTCACCAATCAGACCTGTTAGAGGTGAGTTACTAGACTGGTCACCAATCAGACCTGTTAGAGGTGAGTTACTAGACTGGTCACCAATCAGACCTGTTAGAGGTGAGTTACTAGACTGGTCACCAATCAGACCTGTTAGAGGTGAGTTACTAGACTGGTCACCAATCAGACCTGTTAGAGGTGAGTTACTAGACTGGTCACCAATCAGACCTGTTAGAGGTGAGTTACTAGACTGGTCACCAATCAGACCTGTTAGAGGTGAGTTACTAGACTGGTCACCAATCAGACCTGTTAGAGGTGAGTTACTAGACTGGTCACCAATCAGACCTGTTAGAGGTGAGTTACTAGACTGTTCACCAATCAGACCTGTTAGAGGTGAGTTACTAGACTGGTCACCAATCAGACCTGTTAGAGGTGATAAAGGAGTTACTAGACTGGACACCAATCAGACCTGTTAGAGGTGATAAAGGAGTTACTAGACTGGTCACCAATCAGACCTGTTAGAGGTGATAAAGGAGTTACTAGACTGGTCACCAATCAGACCTGTTAGAGGTGAGTTACTAGACTGGTCACCAATCAGACCTGTTAGAGGTGATAAAGGAGTTACTAGACTGGTCACCAATCAGACCTGTTAGAGGTGATAAAGGAGTTACTAGACTGGTCACCAATCAGACCTGTTAGAGGTGAGTTACTAGACTGGTCACCAATCAGACCTGTTAGAGGTGAGTTACTAGACTGGTCACCAATCAGACCTGTTAGAGGTGAGTTACTAGACTGGTCACCAATCAGACCTGTTAGAGGTGAGTCACTAGACTGGTCACCAATCAGACCTGTTAGAGGTGAGTTACTAGACTGGTCACCAATCAGACCTGTTAGAGGTGAGTTACTAGACTGGTCACCAATCAGACCTGTTAGAGGTGAGTTACTAGACTGGTCACCAATCAGACCTGTTAGAGGTGAGTAACTAGACTGGTCACCAATCAGACCTGTTAGAGGTGAGTTACTAGACTGGTCACCAATCAGACCTGTTAGAGGTGAGTAACTAGACTGGTCACCAATCAGACCTGTTAGAGGTGAGTTACTAGACTGGTCACCAATCAGACCTGTTAGAGGTGATAAAGGAGTCACTAGACTGGTCACCAGTCAGACCTGTTAGAGGTGATAAAGGAGTCACTAGACTGGTCACCAATCAGACCTGTTAGAGGTGGTAAAGGAGTTACTAGACTGGTCACCAATCAGACCTGTTAGAGGTGATAAAGGAGTTACTAGACTGGTCACCAATCAGACCTGTTAGAGGTGAGTTACTAGACTGGTCACCAATCAGACCTGTTAGAGGTGAGTTACTAGACTGGTCACCAATCAGACCTGTTAGAGGTGAGTTACTAGACTGGTCACCAATCAGACCTGTTAGAGGTGAGTTACTAGACTGGTCACCAATCAGACCTGTTAGAGGTGAGTTACTAGACTGGTCACCAATCAGACCTGTTAGAGGTGAGTTACTAGACTGGTCACCAATCAGACCTGTTAGAGGTGAGTTACTAGACTGGTCACCAATCAGACCTGTTAGAGGTGAGTTACTAGACTGGTCACCAATCAGACCTGTTAGAGGTGAGTTACTAGACTGGTCACCAATCAGACCTGTTAGAGGTGAGTTACTAGACTGGTCACCAATCAGACCTGTTAGAGGTGAGTTACTAGACTGGTCACCAATCAGACCTGTTAGAGGTGAGTTACTAGACTGGTCACCAATCAGACCTGTTAGAGGTGAGTTACTAGACTGGTCACCAATCAGACCTGTTAGAGGTGAGTTACTAGACTGGTCACCAATCAGACCTGTTAGAGGTGAGTTACTAGACTGGTCACCAATCAGACCTGTTAGAGGTGAGTTACTAGACTGGTCACCAATCAGACCTGTTAGAGGTGAGTTACTAGACTGGTCACCAATCAGACCTGTTAGAGGTGAGTTACTAGACTGGACACCAATCAGACCTGTTAGAGGTGAGTTACTAGACTGGTCACCAATCAGACCTGTTAGAGGTGAGTTACTAGACTGGTCACCAATCAGACCTGTTAGAGGTGAGTTACTAGACTGGTCACCAATCAGACCTGTTAGAGGTGAGTTACTAGACTGGTCACCAATCAGACCTGTTAGAGGTGAGTTACTAGACTGGTCACCAATCAGACCTGTTAGAGGTGAGTTACTAGACTGGTCACCAATCAGACCTGTTAGAGGTGAGTTACTAGACTGGTCACCAATCAGACCTGTTAGAGGTGAGTTACTAGACTGGTCACCAATCAGACCTGTTAGAGGTGAGTTACTAGACTGGTCACCAATCAGACCTGTTAGAGGTGAGTTACTAGACTGGTCACCAATCAGACCTGTTAGAGGTGAGTTACTAGACTGGTCACCAATCAGACCTGTTAGAGGTGATAAAGGAGTTACTAGACTGGTCACCAATCAGACCTGTTAGAGGTGAGTTACTAGACTGGTCACCAATCAGACCTGTTAGAGGTGAGTTACTAGACTGGTCACCAATCAGACCTGTTAGAGGTGAGTTACTAGACTGGTCACCAATCAGACCTGTTAGAGGTGAGTTACTAGACTGGTCACCAATCAGACCTGTTAGAGGTGAGTTACTAGACTGGTCACCAATCAGACCTGTTAGAGGTGAGTTACTAGACTGGTCACCAATCAGACCTGTTAGAGGTGAGTTACTAGACTGGTCACCAATCAGACCTGTTAGAGGTGAGTTACTAGACTGGTCACCAATCAGACCTGTTAGAGGTGAGTTACTAGACTGGTCACCAATCAGACCTGTTAGAGGTGAGTTACTAGACTGGTCACCAATCAGACCTGTTAGAGGTGAGTTACTAGACTGGTCACCAATCAGACCTGTTAGAGGTGAGTTACTAGACTGGTCACCAATCAGACCTGTTAGAGGTGAGTTACTAGACTGGTCACCAATCAGACCTGTTAGAGGTGAGTTACTAGACTGGTCACCAATCAGACCTGTTAGAGGTGAGTTACTAGACTGGTCACCAATCAGACCTGTTAGAGGTGAGTTACTAGACTGGTCACCAATCAGACCTGTTAGAGGTGAGTTACTAGACTGGTCACCAATCAGACCTGTTAGAGGTGAGTTACTAGACTGTTCACCAATCAGACCTGTTAGAGGTGAGTTACTAGACTGGTCACCAATCAGACCTGTTAGAGGTGAGTTACTAGACTGGTCACCAATCAGACCTGTTAGAGGTGAGTTACTAGACTGGTCACCAATCAGACCTGTTAGAGGTGAGTTACTAGACTGGTCACCAATCAGACCTGTTAGAGGTGAGTTACTAGACTGGTCACCAATCAGACCTGTTAGAGGTGAGTTACTAGACTGGTCACCAATCAGACCTGTTAGAGGTGAGTTACTAGACTGGTCACCAATCAGACCTGTTAGAGGTGAGTTACTAGACTGGTCACCAATCAGACCTGTTAGAGGTGAGTTACTAGACTGGTCACCAATCAGACCTGTTAGAGGTGAGTTACTAGACTGGTCACCAATCAGACCTGTTAGAGGTGAGTTACTAGACTGGTCACCAATCAGACCTGTTAGAGGTGAGTTACTAGACTGGTCACCAATCAGACCTGTTAGAGGTGAGTTACTAGACTGGTCACCAATCAGACCTGTTAGAGGTGAGTTACTAGACTGGTCACCAATCAGACCTGTTAGAGGTGAGTTACTAGACTGGTCACCAATCAGACCTGTTAGAGGTGAGTTACTAGACTGGTCACCAATCAGACCTGTTAGAGGTGAGTTACTAGACTGGTCACCAATCAGACCTGTTAGAGGTGAGTTACTAGACTGGTCACCAATCAGACCTGTTAGAGGTGAGTTACTAGACTGGTCACCAATCAGACCTGTTAGAGGTGAGTTACTAGACTGGTCACCAATCAGACCTGTTAGAGGTGAGTTACTAGACTGGTCACCAATCAGACCTGTTAGAGGTGAGTTACTAGACTGGTCACCAATCAGACCTGTTAGAGGTGAGTTAGTAGACTGGTCACCAATCAGACCTGTTAGAGGTGAGTTACTAGACTGGTCACCAATCAGACCTGTTAGAGGTGAGTTAGTAGACTGGTCACCAATCAGACCTGTTAGAGGTGAGTTACTAGACTGGTCACCAATCAGACCTGTTAGAGGTGAGTTACTAGACTGGTCACCAATCAGACCTGTTAGAGGTGAGTTACTAGACTGGTCACCAATCAGACCTGTTAGAGGTGAGTTACTAGACTGGTCACCAATCAGACCTGTTAGAGGTGAGTTACTAGACTGGTCACCAATCAGACCTGTTAGAGGTGAGTTACTAGACTGGTCACCAATCAGACCTGTTAGAGGTGAGTTACTAGACTGGTCACCAATCAGACCTGTTAGAGGTGAGTTACTAGACTGGTCACCAATCAGACCTGTTAGAGGTGAGTTACTAGACTGGTCACCAATCAGACCTGTTAGAGGTGAGTTACTAGACTGGTCACCAATCAGACCTGTTAGAGGTGAGTTACTAGACTGGTCACCAATCAGACCTGTTAGAGGTGAGTTACTAGACTGGTCACCAATCAGACCTGTTAGAGGTGAGTTACTAGACTGGTCACCAATCAGACCTGTTAGAGGTGAGTTACTAGACTGGTCACCAATCAGACCTGTTAGAGGTGAGTTACTAGACTGGTCACCAATCAGACCTGTTAGAGGTGAGTTACTAGACTGGTCACCAATCAGACCTGTTAGAGGTGAGTTACTAGACTGGTCACCAATCAGACCTGTTAGAGGTGAGTTACTAGACTGGTCACCAATCAGACCTGTTAGAGGTGAGTTACTAGACTGGTCACCAATCAGACCTGTTAGAGGTGAGTTACTAGACTGGTCACCAATCAGACCTGTTAGAGGTGAGTTACTAGACTGGTCACCAATCAGACCTGTTAGAGGTGAGTTACTAGACTGGTCACCAATCAGACCTGTTAGAGGTGAGTTACTAGACTGGTCACCAATCAGACCTGTTAGAGGTGAGTTACTAGACTGGTCACCAATCAGACCTGTTAGAGGTGAGTTACTAGACTGGTCACCAATCAGACCTGTTAGAGGTGAGTTACTAGACTGGTCACCAATCAGACCTGTTAGAGGTGAGTTACTAGACTGGTCACCAATCAGACCTGTTAGAGGTGAGTTACTAGACTGGTCACCAATCAGACCTGTTAGAGGTGAGTTACTAGACTGGTCACCAATCAGACCTGTTAGAGGTGAGTTACTAGACTGGTCACCAATCAGACCTGTTAGAGGTGAGTTACTAGACTGGTCACCAATCAGACCTGTTAGAGGTGAGTTACTAGACTGGTCACCAATCAGACCTGTTAGAGGTGAGTTACTAGACTGGTCACCAATCAGACCTGTTAGAGGTGAGTTACTAGACTGGTCACCAATCAGACCTGTTAGAGGTGAGTTACTAGACTGGTCACCAATCAGACCTGTTAGAGGTGAGTTACTAGACTGGTCACCAATCAGACCTGTTAGAGGTGAGTTACTAGACTGGTCACCAATCAGACCTGTTAGAGGTGAGTTACTAGACTGGTCACCAATCAGACCTGTTAGAGGTGAGTTACTAGACTGGTCACCAATCAGACCTGTTAGAGGTGAGTTACTAGACTGGTCACCAATCAGACCTGTTAGAGGTGAGTTACTAGACTGGTCACCAATCAGACCTGTTAGAGGTGAGTTACTAGACTGGTCACCAATCAGACCTGTTAGAGGTGAGTTACTAGACTGGTCACCAATCAGACCTGTTAGAGGTGAGTTACTAGACTGGTCACCAATCAGACCTGTTAGAGGTGAGTTACTAGACTGGTCACCAATCAGACCTGTTAGAGGTGAGTTACTAGACTGGTCACCAATCAGACCTGTTAGAGGTGAGTTACTAGACTGGTCACCAATCAGACCTGTTAGAGGTGAGTTACTAGACTGGTCACCAATCAGACCTGTTAGAGGTGAGTTACTAGACTGGTCACCAATCAGACCTGTTAGAGGTGAGTTACTAGACTGGTCACCAATCAGACCTGTTAGAGGTGAGTTACTAGACTGGTCACCAATCAGACCTGTTAGAGGTGAGTTACTAGACTGGTCACCAATCAGACCTGTTAGAGGTGAGTTACTAGACTGGTCACCAATCAGACCTGTTAGAGGTGAGTTACTAGACTGGTCACCAATCAGACCTGTTAGAGGTGAGTTACTAGACTGGTCACCAATCAGACCTGTTAGAGGTGAGTTACTAGACTGGTCACCAATCAGACCTGTTAGAGGTGAGTTACTAGACTGGTCACCAATCAGACCTGTTAGAGGTGAGTTACTAGACTGGTCACCAATCAGACCTGTTAGAGGTGAGTTACTAGACTGGTCACCAATCAGACCTGTTAGAGGTGAGTTACTAGACTGGTCACCAATCAGACCTGTTAGAGGTGAGTTACTAGACTGGTCACCAATCAGACCTGTTAGAGGTGAGTTACTAGACTGGTCACCAATCAGACCTGTTAGAGGTGAGTTACTAGACTGGTCACCAATCAGACCTGTTAGAGGTGAGTTACTAGACTGGTCACCAATCAGACCTGTTAGAGGTGAGTTACTAGACTGGTCACCAATCAGACCTGTTAGAGGTGAGTTACTAGACTGGTCACCAATCAGACCTGTTAGAGGTGAGTTACTAGACTGGTCACCAATCAGACCTGTTAGAGGTGAGTTACTAGACTGGTCACCAATCAGACCTGTTAGAGGTGAGTTACTAGACTGGTCACCAATCAGACCTGTTAGAGGTGAGTTACTAGACTGGTCACCAATCAGACCTGTTAGAGGTGAGTTACTAGACTGGTCACCAATCAGACCTGTTAGAGGTGAGTTACTAGACTGGTCACCAATCAGACCTGTTAGAGGTGAGTTACTAGACTGGTCACCAATCAGACCTGTTAGAGGTGAGTTACTAGACTGGTCACCAATCAGACCTGTTAGAGGTGAGTTACTAGACTGGTCACCAATCAGACCTGTTAGAGGTGAGTTACTAGACTGGTCACCAATCAGACCTGTTAGAGGTGAGTTACTAGACTGGTCACCAATCAGACCTGTTAGAGGTGAGTTACTAGACTGGTCACCAATCAGACCTGTTAGAGGTGAGTTACTAGACTGGTCACCAATCAGACCTGTTAGAGGTGAGTTACTAGACTGGTCACCAATCAGACCTGTTAGAGGTGAGTTACTAGACTGGTCACCAATCAGACCTGTTAGAGGTGAGTTACTAGACTGGTCACCAATCAGACCTGTTAGAGGTGAGTTACTAGACTGGTCACCAATCAGACCTGTTAGAGGTGAGTTACTAGACTGGTCACCAATCAGACCTGTTAGAGGTGAGTTACTAGACTGGTCACCAATCAGACCTGTTAGAGGTGAGTTACTAGACTGGTCACCAATCAGACCTGTTAGAGGTGAGTTACTAGACTGGTCACCAATCAGACCTGTTAGAGGTGAGTTACTAGACTGGTCACCAATCAGACCTGTTAGAGGTGAGTTACTAGACTGGTCACCAATCAGACCTGTTAGAGGTGAGTTACTAGACTGGTCACCAATCAGACCTGTTAGAGGTGAGTTACTAGACTGGTCACCAATCAGACCTGTTAGAGGTGAGTTACTAGACTGGTCACCAATCAGACCTGTTAGAGGTGAGTTACTAGACTGGTCACCAATCAGACCTGTTAGAGGTGAGTTACTAGACTGGTCACCAATCAGACCTGTTAGAGGTGAGTTACTAGACTGGTCACCAATCAGACCTGTTAGAGGTGAGTTACTAGACTGGTCACCAATCAGACCTGTTAGAGGTGAGTTACTAGACTGGTCACCAATCAGACCTGTTAGAGGTGAGTTACTAGACTGGTCACCAATCAGACCTGTTAGAGGTGAGTTACTAGACTGGTCACCAATCAGACCTGTTAGAGGTGAGTTACTAGACTGGTCACCAATCAGACCTGTTAGAGGTGAGTTACTAGACTGGTCACCAATCAGACCTGTTAGAGGTGAGTTACTAGACTGGTCACCAATCAGACCTGTTAGAGGTGAGTTACTAGACTGGTCACCAATCAGACCTGTTAGAGGTGAGTTACTAGACTGGTCACCAATCAGACCTGTTAGAGGTGAGTTACTAGACTGGTCACCAATCAGACCTGTTAGAGGTGAGTTACTAGACTGGTCACCAATCAGACCTGTTAGAGGTGAGTTACTAGACTGGTCACCAATCAGACCTGTTAGAGGTGAGTTACTAGACTGGTCACCAATCAGACCTGTTAGAGGTGAGTTACTAGACTGGTCACCAATCAGACCTGTTAGAGGTGAGTTACTAGACTGTTCACCAATCAGACCTGTTAGAGGTGAGTTACTAGACTGGTCACCAATCAGACCTGTTAGAGGTGATATAAAGGAGTTACTAGACTGGACACCAATCAGACCTGTTAGAGGTGAGTTACTAGACTGTTCACCAATCAGACCTGTTAGAGGTGATATAAAGGAGTTACTAGACTGGACACCAATCAGACCTGTTAGAGGTGAGTTACTAGACTGTTCACCAATCAGACCTGTTAGAGGTGAGTTACTAGACTGTTCACCAATCAGACCTGTTAGAGGTGATATAAAGGAGTTACTAGACTGGTCACCAATCAGACCTGTTAGAGGTGAGTTACTAGACTGGTCACCAATCAGACCTGTTAGAGGTGAGTTACTAGACTGGTCACCAATCAGACCTGTTAGAGGTGAGTTACTAGACTGGTCACCAATCAGACCTGTTAGAGGTGAGTTACTAGACTGGTCACCAATCAGACCTGTTAGAGGTGAGTTACTAGACTGGTCACCAATCAGACCTGTTAGAGGTGAGTTACTAGACTGGTCACCAATCAGACCTGTTAGAGGTGAGTTACTAGACTGGTCACCAATCAGACCTGTTAGAGGTGAGTTACTAGACTGGTCACCAATCAGACCTGTTAGAGGTGAGTTACTAGACTGGTCACCAATCAGACCTGTTAGAGGTGAGTTACTAGACTGGTCACCAATCAGACCTGTTAGAGGTGAGTTACTAGACTGGTCACCAATCAGACCTGTTAGAGGTGAGTTACTAGACTGGTCACCAATCAGACCTGTTAGAGGTGAGTTACTAGACTGGTCACCAATCAGACCTGTTAGAGGTGAGTTACTAGACTGGTCACCAATCAGACCTGTTAGAGGTGAGTTACTAGACTGGTCACCAATCAGACCTGTTAGAGGTGAGTTACTAGACTGGTCACCAATCAGACCTGTTAGAGGTGAGTTACTAGACTGGTCACCAATCAGACCTGTTAGAGGTGAGTTACTAGACTGGTCACCAATCAGACCTGTTAGAGGTGAGTTACTAGACTGGTCACCAATCAGACCTGTTAGAGGTGAGTTACTAGACTGGTCACCAATCAGACCTGTTAGAGGTGAGTTACTAGACTGGTCACCAATCAGACCTGTTAGGGGTGAGTTACTAGACTGGTCACCAATCAGACCTGTTAGAGGTGAGTTACTAGACTGGTCACCAATCAGACCTGTTAGAGGTGATAAACAAGATCAAAATATATGATCATCTCAAAATGCAGACAGGTTGTGTGAACTGGGTCCAACTCCAAACTCTGTACTGTACATGTTTGTGACACCTAAAGAGAATGTGTTCAGATTAGTACAAAAAGAGATATGGAATAACCAAAGAGTTTAATGGATTCCTTCATTATGTAAATGTCTTCAATAAGATCCTTGCTATAACCTGATTCTGAGGGTTGTTAAAACCTCTTGAGACTAGGCGGCAGTATTTTGATGTTTGGATGAAAAACATGCCCAAAGTAAACTGCCTATTTCTCAGGCCCAGAAGCTAGAATATGCATATCATTGGCAGATTAGGATAGAAAACACTCTAAAGTTTCCAAAACTGTCAACATATTGTCTGTGAGTATAACAGAACTGATATTGCAGGCGAAAACCTGAGGAAAATCCAACCAGGAAGTGCTGTTATTCTGAAACGTCTCTTTTCCATTGCAAGCCTATTCTCCATTTAAAGGGACATCAACCAGATTCCTTTCCCTGTGGCTTCCACAAGGTGTGAACAGTCTTTAGACATAGTTTTAGACAGGCTGGATTAACAAGAAACTAAGCTGTGTTTTGGTATATTGCATTTGTGATTTCATGAAAATGTAATATTTTTTGTAATTTAATTTGAATTTGGCGCTGTGCAATACAACGGATGTTGACGAAAATGATCCCGCTGAAGGGATCGGTGCGCCAAGAGGTTTTAAGGGGAATGTGTGTTCTCAGAGTATTACACCACATAATACTGCCTGGATTACACCACATAATACTGCCTGGATTACACCACATAATACTGCCTGGATTACACCACATAATACTGCCAGGATTACACCACATAATACTGCCTGGATTACACCACATGCTACTGCCTGGATTACACCACATAATACTGCCTGGATTACACCACATAATACTGCCTGGATTACACCACATAATACTGCCTGGATTACACCACATACTACTGCCTAGATTACACCACATAGCACTGCCTGGATTACACCACATAGTACTGCCTGGATTACACCACATAGTACTGCCTGGATTACACCACATAATACTGACTGGATTACACCACATAACACTGCCTGGATTACAACACATAGTACTGCCTGGATAACACCAAATAATACTGCCTGGATTACACCACATACTACTGCCTAGATTACACCACATAGCACTGCCTGGATTACACCAGATAGTACTGCCTGGATTACACCACATAACACAGGGAGGCTGTATCAACGTGATCTGATGTGTGTCGGCGTCTTCATACCTCTCTTAGTTTTTCTCCGTCTCTCTCCATCTCTTTCTCCTCTTCAGTCAGTCTGGAGGGCTGTTCCATCTGTGGCCACAAGGTGGAGTGAGAGGATCACGTAGAAACACATGCAGCACCAACCAGCGCCATTAAACCACACACATCTTTCAGATTAAATTAAGTGTTTATTCTGTGATTTTTCTCCATAGTTTCAAAAGTAAAAAATACACAGAAAATAGACAGTAAATTCTACTTAGCTTTGCAATATAAATGATTACTATATTCACATGACAGTTAAACCATAACATGCACTTCCCCCACCTCCATGGGGTTATATCATTACACAACATGGAATCAGGCTTGTCCTACAAAAAAGTTGTGGGGTTCATATCCTCTAGTGAAGCCAGGGGCCAGCGCCCTGCTCCAACCTGCTACTACTGAATGAGGCATCAGAACATGGAACACTCGTGAGACCCAATGGCACCCTATCCACTATATAGTACACTACTTTGTATGGGCTCTGGTCAAAAGTAGTGCACTATATAGCAAATAGGGTGCCATTTTGGATTTGACAGACATGTGCTCCAGGCTATATAATTCAGGCAGTATCACATCCGGCTGTGGTTGGGAGTCCCATAGGGCGGCGCACATTTGGCCCAGTGTCGTCCGGGTTTGGCCGGTGTAGGCAGTCATTGTAAATAATAATTTGTTCTTAACTGACTTGCCTAGTTAAAGATCAGATTGACTCTAGATTTGGTATATAGACTCAATGAATTAGCCACTAAAGAATTAGAGAATGATTACTTGTTGCATTCATTGTCGGCCACTGGATGAAATGCTCTTATGTAGTTGACTTGCAAATCCAATCAGCCTTTTCCACATTGATTTAATGTCATCACATGTTCTGGGTTGAAGTGAAGAGGAAACTACATTGATTACAACAAGGAAAAGGGGAAAATGTTAAAATACAATTACAAAATAACATAAAGATCAATGTTTGAAAAATAAACGACAAAATACTTGTATTTTCAAGTGTATTTAATTAAAATACTTGTATTTTGTATTTTAAAATACAGAAGTACATTAACCAGTAGCAGACACCAACATCAACAACCCTCTCAGTAATGGTAACAGAAACAGTTGACTTGCTATGACTGTGATACAGGAAGTTGTTGTTTATCTGCCTTTAGTTTAATGCACTGAAGTCACTCTGGATAAGAGTGTCTGATAAATGACTAAATGTATTAGTGAAAATGAACATACCATAATGAACAGCAATGTGCTGGGGCAATAAACTAAAAAGTTCCCCCCTTCAGGATCCCCAGGACCAGGACTAAAGGACACTGATCTACAGTATGGTACAGTAGCTTTCCCAGAAGCCTGGTTACAGTATGGTACAGTGGCTTTCCCAGAAGCCTGGTGCAGCTCTGGGTGGAGCTCTGGATCCACCTTCCATATCAATCCTAGTATCCCCAGACTCCCTGGGGGCGATGCCCTGATACATAATTACATTTTGCTCATGGGTGGAATAGCCCGCCTGTTCCAGGAAGTTACTCATTGAATGGCCACATATGATCATGAGCAACCCCCTGCTGATGCAATAGGTGTTGACCGGGTCGAAGCTCCTCAGGTCCTCGTGCTGGGTCACATAGACCTTATCCACTGTCATGTCTGGACGCATACTGATGATGAGACGGTCCATGTTGCTGGTATCTATGTTACCAGTGTTGTACTTCCTGACATATTTAGGCAATGATTTAGATGTTTGGAGGTGGAGGTTGCCCACCTCATAGAATGGGTAGCCATCATAAGGAAGCAGCCTCTTGCAGACATTGTTTTCACACTCACGCCTGTTCTGGAAGTGATGGAAACCAAAGTCTCCCTCTTTGGGGTCGGGATCTGCAACCATCTGGTTGTCATCGTTGAAGACGATGTAATCGTTGGCAAACCAGAAAAGGAGCTTGAGTCCGTGCCTCGGCCAGGGACGACCAAAACTAGAACCTCTCAGCTCCTTCATATTGTTCAATGTTCTGACCATGGTATCCCTGGGGGAGGGGGGGGGAGAGAGAGAGGGGGGGGGGGAGAAACAGACATAATTAAACAATACAGTTCATAGTGATAGACTTAAAACCTCTTGAAACTCTGGGGGCGGTATTTCATTTTTGGATAAAAAACGTTCCCGTTTTAAACGGGATATTTTGTCACGACAAGATGCTCGACTATGCATATAATTGACAGCTTTGGAAAGAAAACACTCTGACGTTTCCAAAACTGCAAAGATATTGTCTGTGAGTGCAACAGAACTGATGTTACAGGCGAAACCCAGATAAAAATCCAATCAGGAAGTGCCCCATATTTTGAAAGTGCTGCATGCCAATGACTCCTGTGAATGGGCTAGGAATGAGCTTACGTTTTCTACGTATTCCCCAATACAGCATTGTGATGTCTTTTTACGCATTTCTGTTGAAGAATAGCCGTAAGGGACCACATTTAGCAAGTGGTCACATGATGGCTCCCGCAGAAAATCTCGCATAAAGTACAGAGGTAGCCATTATTCCAATCGCTTCTAATAACCAATTGTCCTGGTGGATATATTATCCAATAGATATGTGAAAAACACCTTGAGGATTTATTCTAAACAACGTTTGCCATGTTTCTGTCGATATTATGGAGCTAATTTGGAAAAAAGTTCGGAGTTGTAGTGACCGCATTTTCCGGTCGATTTCTCAGCCAAACGTGAAGTACAAACGGAGCTATTTCGCCTACAAAAATAATATTTTGGGAAAAAAGGAACATTTGCTATCTAACTGGGAGTCTCGTGAGTGAAAACATCCGAAGTTCTTCAAAGGTAAATAATTTAATTTGTTTGCTTTTCTTATTTTCGTGAAAATGTTGCCTGCTGCTAGCAGGGCATAATGCTATGCTAGGCTATTATAAACTTACACAAATGCTTGTCTAGCGTTGGCTGTAAAGCATATTTTGAAAATCTGAGATGAAAGTGTGATTAACAGAAGGCTAAGCTGTGTCTCAATATATTTCATTTGTGATTTTCATAAATAGGAAGATTTTCTAGGGGTATTTATGTCCGCTGCGTTATGCTAATTAGTTTCAGGCGATGATTTACGCTCCCGGATCCGGGATGGGTAGTATGTTACCTTCCATATACAGTATAAGCCTCTGTTAAGAGGTCTGGACCTTTATGGCGTTGGAGTGCACTAACCTGGCTGTTCCCTACATCACTACACTGGCAAAAGTGTTACAGGCTGTTTAAATGTATTTTTATATTTCGAGGTTGGATGTTAGAACGTAGGGACAACCAATTGGTGTCACCTCCTTAGTCAGTATGTGTTACACCTGTGCTGGCCCAGGTGAAATTTAAGAGCGGCTGGCCCAGGTGAAATTTAAGAGCGGCTGGCCCAGGTGATATTTAAGAGCGGCTGGCCCAGGTGATATTTAAGAGCGGCTGGCCCAGGTGATATTTAAGAGCGGCTGGCCCAGGTGAAATTTAAGAGCGGCTGGCCCAGGTGATGTTTAAGAGCGGCGGTCCCAGGTGATATTTAAGAGCGGCTGGCCCAGGTGATATTTAAGAGTGGCTGGCCCACGTGATAATTAAGAGCGTCTGGCCCAGGTGCTATTTATGAGTGACTGGCCAAGTGCTTCAGTAGTCTTGATAGATGTGGAGGGTTAACTCCTTTAGTTGTCTTGATAGATGTGGAGGGTTAACTCCTCTAGTTGTCTTGATAGATGTGGAGGGTTAACACCTTTAGTTGTCTTGGTAGATGTGGAGGGTTAACTCCTCTAGTTGTCTTGGTAGATGTGGAGGGTTAACTCCTCTAGTTGTCTGATAGATGTGGAGGGTTAACTCCTCTAGTTGTCTTGGTAGATGTGGAGGGTTAACTCCTCTAGTTGTCTTGGTAGATGTGGAGGGTTAACTCCTCTAGTTGTCTTGATAGATGTGGAGGGTTAACACCTTTAGTTGTCTTGGTAGATGTGGAGGGTTAACTCCTCTAGTTGTCTTGATAGATGTGGAGGGTTAACACCTTTAGTTGTCTTGGTAGATGTGGAGGGTTAACTCCTCTAGTTGTCTTCGTAGATGTGGAGGGTTAACTCCTCTAGTTGTCTGATAGATGTGGAGGGTTAACTCCTCTAGTTGTCTTGGTAGATGTGGAGGGTTAACTCCTTTAGTTGTCTTGATAGATGTAGAGGATTAACACCTTTAGTTGTCTTGATAGATGTGGAGGGTTAACTCCTTTAGTTGTCTTGGTAGATGTGGAGGGTTAACTCCTCTAGTTGTCTTGGTAGATGTGGAGGGTTAACTCCTTTAGTTGTCTTGATAGATGTGGAGGGTTAACTCCTCCAGTTGTCTTGGTAGGTGTGGAGGGTTAACTCCTTTAGGTGTCTTGGTATATGTGGAGGGTTAACTACTCTAATTGTCTTGGTAGATGTGGAGGGTTAACTCCTCTAGTTGTCTTGATAGATGTGGAGGGTTAACTCCTCTAGTTGTCTTGATAGATGTGGAGGGTTAACTCCTCTAGTTGTCTTGGTAGATGTGGAGGGTTAACTCCTCTAGTTGTCTTGGTAGATGTGGAGGGTTAACTCCTCTAGGTGTCTTGGTAGATGTGAAGGGTTAACTCCTCTAGTTGTCTTGGTAGATGTGGAGGGTTAACTCCTCTAGTTGTCTTGATAGATGTGGAGGGTTAACTCCTCTAGGTGTCTTGATAGATGTGAAGGGTTAACTCCTCTAGTTGTCTTGGTAGATGTGGAGGGTTAACTCCTTTAATTGTGGTTTACTTCATGTCTTTAAGTTTGGTGTGTGTTTTCATTTTGTTTGCCTGTTCTTGGTGAATTTAGTGGGTCTCATGGTGGGTGTCTATTAGGCTCCAGTTGTTGTTGCTAGTCAACGTTCAGTGGACACCATGAGTGTCTTTCAGAACCCCTCCTAAAACCCCAGCCTTGTCGTTTTGGTTGCTGTCAGTGACTCTTTGTTAGTTCCCCCTTCTGTTTCAGTGACATATTTGGTTTTCTTGCTGTGGAACGTGACAATGGAACATCAAAAAGAAAGGAGGACCAAGGCACTCTTCATATCATTAATTAAAATGCCTTTATTTGTAGGGCATGTTCAATAGAAACAAAGTTTTAAAAATCTGACGAAAGCAAATCCCTGACGAAGGCCATGCAGCCGAAACACGTCGGATTTTTAAAACTTTGTTTCTATTGAACCTACAAATAAAGGCATTTGAATTAATTGAATGAAGAGTGCCTTTTTATTTTTTTTATTTCACCTTTATTTAACCAGGTACGCTAGTTGAGAACACCTTTATTTAACCAGGTAGGCCAGTTGAGAACACCTTTATTTAACCAGGTAGGCCAGTTGAGAACACCTTTATTTAACCAGGTAGGCTAGTTGAGAACACCTTTATTTAACCAGGTAGGCCAGTTGAGAACACCTTTATTTAACCAGGTACGCTAGTTGAGAACACCTTTATTTAACCAGGTAGGCTAGTTGAGAACACCTTTATTTAACCAGGTAGGCTGGTTGAGAACACCTTTATTTAACCAGGTAGGCTAGTTGAGAACACCTTTATTTAACCAGGTAGGCTGGTTGAGAACACCTTTATTTAACCAGGTAGGCTAGTTGAGAACACCTTTATTTAACCAGGTAGGCTAGTTGAGAACACCTTTATTTAACCAGGTAGGCCAGTTGAGAACACCTTTATTTAACCAGGTAGGCTAGTTGAGAACACCTTTATTTAACCAGGTAGACTAGTTGAGAACACCTTTATTTAACCAGGTAGGCTAGTTGAGAACACCTTTATTTAACCAGGTAGGCTAGTTGAGAACAAGTTCTCATTTACAACTGCGACCTGGCCAAGATAAAGCATAGCAGTGTGAACAGACAACACAGAGTTACACATGGAGTAAACAATTAACAAGTCAATAACACAGTAGAAAAAAAAGAGAGTCTATATACATTGTGTGCAAAAGGCATGAGGAGGTAGGCGAATGATTACAATTTTGCAGATTAACACTGGAGTGATAAATGATCAGATGGTTATGTACAGGTAGAGATATTGGTGTGCAAAAGAGCAGAAAAGTAAATAAAAAAAAACAGTATGGGGATGAGGTAGGTAAAAATGGGTGGGCAATTTACCGATAGACTATGTACAGCTGCAGCGATCGGTTAGCTGCTCAGATAGCAGATGTTTGAAGTTGGTGAGGGAGATAAAAGTCTCCAACTTCAGCGATTTTTGCAATTCGTTCCAGTCACAGGCAGCAGAGAACTGGAACGAAAGGCGGCCAAATGAGGTGTTGGCTTTAGGGATGATCAGTGAGCTACACCTGCTGGAGCGCGTGCTACGGATGGGTGTTGCCATCGTGACCAGTGAACTGAGATAAGGCGGAGCTTTATCTAGCATGGACTTGTAGATGACCTGGAGCCAGTGGGTCTGGCGACGAATATGTAGCGGGGGCCAGCCGACTAGAGCATACAAGTCGCAGTGGTGGGTGGTATAAGGTGCTTTAGTGACAAAACAGATGGCACTGTGATAAACTGCATCCAGTTTGCTGAGTAGAGTATTGGAAGCTATTTTGTAGATGACATCGCCGAAGTCGAGGATCGGTAGGATAGTCAGTTTTACTAGGGTAAGTTTGGCGGCGTGAGTGAAGGAGGCTTTGTTGCGGATTAGAAAGCCGACTCTTGATTTGATTTTCGATTGGAGATGTTTGATATGAGTCTGGAAGGAGAGTTTACAGTCTAGCCAGACACCTAGGTACTCATAGATATCCACATATTCAAGGTCGGAACCATCCAGGGTGGTGATGCTGGTTAGGCGTGCGGGTGCAGGCAGCGAACGGTTGAAAAGCATGCATTTGGTTTTACTAGCGTTTAAGAGCAGTTGGAGGCCACGGAAGGAGTGTTGTATGGCATTGAAGCTCGTTTGGAGGTTAGATAGCACAGTGTCCAAGGACGGGCCGGAAGTATATACAGTGCCTTGCGAAAGTATTCGGCCCCCTTGAACTTTGCAACCTTTTGCCACATTTCAGGCTTCAAACATAAAGATATAAAACTGTGGGCGTGAAAAATGAAAAATTGGGCGTGCAAAATTATTCAGCCCCTTTGCTTTCAGTGCAGCAAACTCTCTCCAGAAGTTCAGTGAGGATCTCTGAATGATCCAATGTTGACCTAAATGACTAATGATGATAAATACAATCCACCTGTGTGTAATCAAGTCTCCGTATAAATGCACCTGCACTGTGATAGTCTAAGAGGTCCGTTAAAAGCGCAGAGAGCTTCATGAAGAACAAGGAACACACCAGGCAGGTCCGAGATACTGTTGTGAAGAAGTTTAAAGCCGGATTTGGATACAAAAGATTTCCCAAGCTTCAAACATCCCAAGGAGCACTGTGCAAGCGATAATATTGAAATGGAAGGAGTATCAGACCACTGCAAATCTACCAAGACCTGGCCGTCCCTCTAAACTTTCAGCTCATACAAGGAGAAGACTGATCAGAGATGCAGCCAAGAGGCCCATGATCACTCTGGATGAACTGCAGAGATCTACAGCTGAGGTGGGAGACTCTGTCCATAGGACAACAATCAGTCGTATATTGCACAAATCTGGCCTTTATGGAAGAGTGGCAAGAAGAAAGCCATTTCTTAAAGATATCCATAAAAAGTGTCGTTTAAAGTTTGCCACAGGCCACCTGGGAGACACACCAAACATGTGGAAGAAGGTGCTCTGGTCAGATGAAACCAAAATTGAACTTTTTGGCAACAATGCAAAACGTTATGTTTGGCGTAAAAGCAACACAGCTGAACACACCATCCCCACTGTCAAACATGGTGGTGGCAGCATCATGGTTTGGGCCTGCTTTTCTTCAGCAGGGACAGGGAAGATGGTTAAAATTGATGGGAAGATGGATGGAGCCAAATACAGGACCATTCTGGAAGAAAACCTGATGGAGTCTGCAAAAGACCTGAGACTGGGACGGAGATTTGTCTTCCAACAAGACAATGATCCAAAACATAAAGCAAAATCTACAATGGAATGGTTCAAAAATAAACATATCCAGGTGTTAGAATGGCCAAGTCAAAGTCCAGACCTGAATCCAATCGAGAATCTGTGGAAAGAACTGAAAACTGCTGTTCACAAATGCTCTCCATCCAACCTCACTGAGCTCAAGCTGTTTTGCAAGGAGGAATGGGAAAAAATGTCAGTCTCTCGATGTGCAAAACTGATAGAGACATACCCCAAGCGGCTGTCATCGCAGCAAAAGGTGGCGCTACAAAGTATTAACTTAAGGGGGCTGAATAATTTTGCACGCCCAATTTTTCAGTTTTTGATTTGTTAAAAAAGTTTGAAATATCCAATAAATGTCGTTCCACTTCATGATTGTGTCCCACTTGTTGTTGATTCTTCACAAAAAAATACAGTTTTATATCTTTATGTTTGAAGCCTGAAATGTGGCAAAAGGTCGCAAAGTTCAAGGGGGCCGAATACTTTCGCAAGGCACTGTAGAATGGTGTCGTCTGCGTAGAGGTGGATCAAGGAATCGCCCGCAGCAAGAGCAACATCATTGATATATACAGAGAAAAGAGTCTGAGCCTTGGTCCTCCTTTCTTTTTGATGACCAATTCACCCCTTTTACCAAAGAGCACCTTCTGTCTACCAGAATGTACTATTGTGTACCTCAGTAGCGCTTCCCTTCCTCCTCTTTCTACTAGTGACAATAGGACAGTTGTTATCGTTGGCCTAAAATAACTGTGGTAACCTAGTAACGTGAGCCCTCTTGACGATTATCATGAAACGTCATCAACATGAACAGCCCGGCAGGTTTGAGCACATTTTCACTTAGAAGAATTTGGTAGGGTGTCATTTGGGACCACACCTGGATGAGTCAAGTGTTAGTTTGAAATATAATCTCCTGAAGGATCCAGGAACATGAAACTTAAAGGGAAATAAAATATTTAACTACATGACAATGAATGCAAGGTTTAAATAGTTACCAAACAGTATACCTGTTAAAGTTATAAGTGAACGTCATAAACAGCAGGGAAAATCTGTCTCTCTTACCGTACCATGTTTTAATGCAGAAAAAATGTGTTGATAATGTATATATTTTCAGCCACAATCTGTCAGGTTTCAGGTAACGTCAACTTATTAAAAGTTAATACATTTTGATAGTACTGCTTTATTATTCTGGAAAAACTTCATATAAAATAGTATATAAATATTCACTGAGTAAATAAAACATTAGGAAGAACTGCTCTTTCCATGACATAGACTGACCAGGTGAATCCAGGTGAAAGATATGATCCCTTATTGATGTCACCTGTTAAATCCACTTCAATCAAATCAAATGTATTTATATAGCCCTTCGTACATCAGCTGATATCTCAAAGTGCTGTACAGAAACCCAGCCTAAAACCCCAAACAGCAAGCAATGCAGGTGTAGATGGAGGGGGGACAGACTTGTTTAGTAAAGACAGACTAGATCTAACTTGTTTAGTAAAGACAGACTAGATCTAACTTGTTTAGTAAGGACAGACTAGATCTAACTTGTTTAGTAAGGACAGACTAGATCTAACTTGTTTAGTAAAGACAGACTAGATCTAACTTGTTTAGTAAAGACAGACTAGATCTAACTTGTTTAGTAAAGACAGACTAGATCTAACTTGTTTAGTAAAGACAGACTAGATCTAACTTGTTTAGTAAAGACAGACTAGATCTAACTTGTTTAGTAAAGACAGACAAGATCTAACTTGTTTAGTAAAGACAGACTAGATCTAACTTGTTTAGTAAAGACAGACAAGATCTAACTTGTTTAGTAAAGACAGACAAGATCTAACTTGTTTAGTAAAGACAGACTAGATCACCAAAAAGCATCATAAATGTTTTTACTGTACCTGGTGTTATTAATGAAGTGATATCTCTATTTTTCTGGTGCTCGATGTCCCTGTAGATCCGTGTGAGAAGTTGATTTGATGATCTAGTGTCCATCAGTAACAACCAGTAATTCAGGTTCTGTTATAAACCCCTCTTTTTTTCTAGCCTGTTTTGCATGTTACTTTAGTTCCTCCTTTAGCACCTGGTGATAAAGGAGTTACTAGACTGGTCACCAATCAGACCTGTTAGAGGTGATAAAGGAGTTACTAGACTGGTCACCAATCAGACCTGTTAGAGGTGGTAAAGGAGTCACTAGACTGGTCACCAATCAGACCTGTTAGAGGTGATAAAGGAGTTACTAGACTGGTCACCAATCAGACCTGTTAGAGGTGGTAAAGGAGTCACTAGACTGGTCACCAATCAGACCTGTTAGAGGTAGTAAAGGAGTTACTAGACTGGTCACAAATCAGACCTGTTAGAGGTGATAAAGGAGTTACTAGACTGGTCACCAATCAGACCTGTTAGAGGTGGTAAAGGAGTTACTAGACTGGTCACCAATCAGACCTGTTAGAGGTGATAAAGGAGTTACTAGACTGGTCACCAATCAGACCTGTTAGAGGTGATGAAGGAGTTACTAGACTGGTCACCAATCAGACCTGTTAGAGGTGATAAAGGAGTCACTAGACTGGTCACCAATCAGACCTGTTAGAGGTGATGAAGGAGTTACTAGACTGGTCACCAATCAGACCTGTTAGAGGTGATAAAGGAGTTACTAGACTGGTCACCAATCAGACCTGTTAGAGGTGGTAAAGGAGTCACTAGACTGGTCACCAATCAGACCTGTTAGAGGTGATAAAGGAGTTACTAGACTGGTCACCAATCAGACCTGTTAGAAGTGATGAAGGAGTTACTAGACTGGTCACCAATCAGACCTGTTAGAGGTGATAAAGGAGTTACTAGACTGGTCACCAATCAGACCTGTTAGAGGTGATGAAGGAGTTACTAGACTGGTCACCAATCAGACCTGTTAGAGGTGATAAAGGAGTCACTAGACTGGTCACCAATCAGACCTGTTAGAGGTGATGAAGGAGTTACTAGACTGGTCACCAATCAGACCTGTTAGAGGTGATAAAGGAGTTACTAGACTGGTCACCAATCAGACCTGTTAGAGGTGGTAAAGGTAAAGGAGTTACTAGACTGGTCACCAATCAGACCTGTTAGAGGTGATATAAAGGAGTTACTAGACTGGTCACCAATCAGACCTGTTAGAGGTGGTAAAGGTAAAGGAGTTACTAGACTGGTCACCAATCAGACCTGTTAGAGGTGAGTTACTAGACTGGTCACCAATCAGACCTGTTAGAGGTGATAAACAAGATCAAAATATACGATCATCTCAAAATGCAGACAGGTTGTGTGAACTGGGTCCAACTCCAAACTATGTCCTGTACATGTTTGTAATACGTAAAGAGATTGTGTTCAGATTAGTACAAAAAGAGGTATGGAATAACCAAAGAGTTTCATGGATTCCTTCATGATGTAAATGTCTTCAATAAGATCCTTCCTATAACCTGATTCTGAGGTTTGTTAAAACCTCTTGAGACAAGGCGGAAGTATTTTGATGTTTGGATGAAAAATGTGTCCAAAGTAAACTGCCTATTTCTCAGGCCCAGAAGCTAGAATATGCATATCATTGGCAGATTAGGATAGAAAACACTCTAAAGTTTCCAAAACTGTCAACATATTGTCTGTGAGTATAACAGAACTGATATTGCAGGCAAAAACCTGAGGAAAATCCAACCAGGAAGTGCTGTTATTCTGAAACGTCTCTTTTCCATTGCAATCCTCCATTTAAAGGGATATCAACCAGATTCCTTTCCCTGTGGCTTCCACAGGGTGTGAACAGTCTTTAGACATAGTTTCAGGCTTTTATTCTAAAAAATGAGCGAGAATGATCACATCAGTGGATAGCTAGGTATACTGCCTGGATTACACCACATAATAGTGCCTGGATTACACCACATAATACTGCCTGGATTACACCACATAATACTTCCTGGATTACACCACATATTACTGCCTGGATTACACCACATAGTACTGCCTGGATTACACCACATAACACTGCCTGGATTACACCACATAGTACTGCCTGGATTACACCACATAGTACTGCCTGGATTACACCACATAGTACTGCCTGGATTACACCACATAGTACTGCCTGGATTACACCACATAGTACTGCCTGGATTACACCACATAACACTGCCTGGATTACACCTCATAATACTGCCTGGATTACCACACATAATACTGCCTGGATTACACCACATAATACTGACTGGATTACACCACATAACACTGCCTGGATTACACCACATAGTACTGCCTGGATTACGCCACATAGTACTGCCTGGATTACGCCACATAGTACTGACTGGATTACACCACATAGTGCTGACTGGATTACACCACATAGTACTGCCTGGATTACACCACATAATACTGCCTGGATTACACCACATAGTACTGCCTGGATTACACCACATAATACTGCCTGGATTACACCACATAGTACTGCCTGGATTACACCAAATAGTACTGCCTGGATTACACCACATAACACTGCCTGGATTACACCTCATAATACTGCCTGGATTACCACACATAATACTGACTGGATCACACCACATAACACTGCCTGGATTACACCACATAGTACTGCCTGGATTACACCACATAATACTGCCTGGATTACACCACATAGTACTGCCTGGATTACACCACATAATACTGCCTGGATTACACCACATAATACTGCCTGGATTACACCACATAATACTGCCTGGATTACACCACATAGTACTGCCTGGATTACACCACATAATACTGCCTGGATTATGTTCAATGTTTGAACCATGGTACCCCTGGCGGAGGGAGAGAGAGAGGGATAGAGAGAAGGGGGGGGGGGGTAGAGAGAGAGAGAGAAAACAGACAGCATTAAACAATACAGTTCATGGTTATAGAGTTAAGTTACCTTCCATATACAGTATAGGCCTCTGCTAAGAGGTCTGGTCCCCAGCCTAAAACTCCAAACAGCAAGCAATGCAGGTGTAGATGGAGGGGAGGACAGACTTGTTTATTAAGGACAGACTAGATCTAACTTGTTTAGTTAAAGACAGACGAGACCTAACTTGTTTTAGTTAAAGACAGACTAGATCACAAAAAATCACATCATAAAACATTTTTACTGTACCTGGTGTTTTTTAAATAAATGTAATATCTCTATTTTTCTGGTGCTCGATGTCCCTGTAGATCCGTGTGAGAAGTTGATTTGATGATCTACAAGCTTTGCTGCCTGTGTGTTATTTACTCTGGGGGCAGGACTTCCCATGAAGAGTCCAGTGTTCAGGAAATGATACTGAAAGTAGTCCCAGTCCTGGGCTGTGTTCCATACCACACAGTTCTTCCCTACTTCGTGCCTCTTCAATTCATGAAGCGTCTCCAAGTTGGAGTTATGATCTAGGATCAGTTTTAATCCTTATAATCATAATGAAAGAGATAACATAGACAGGGGGGACCTGATCCTAGACCAGCTGTAGTCTGAGACCCAGATGTTTGAGCTACAGCCAAGGGCTCAACCCTTTCCTCCTTTTTAGGGACCGGTGAGCTACGGTTTCTCCTCTCTGGGGGACTAATTCCATTCAAACTAGCTTCTTTAGTGTCCGTCAGTAACAACCAGTAATTCAGGTTATGTTATAAAACCTTATTTTTGTCTAGCCTGTTTTGCATGTTATTTTTGCATGTTACTTTAGTTCCTCCTTTAGCACCTGTTAGAGGTGATAAAGGAGTTAGTAGACTGGTCACCAATCAGACCTGTTAGAGGTGGTAAAGGAGTTACTAGACTGGTCACCAATCAGACCTGTTAGAGGTGATAAAGGAGTTAGTAGACTGGTCACCAATCAGACCTGTTAGAGGTGATAAAGGAGTTAGTAGACTGGTCACCAATCAGACCTGTTAGAGGTGATAAAGGAGTTAGTAGACTGGTCACCAATCAGACCTGTTAGAGGTGATAAAGGAGTTAGTAGACTGGTCACCAATCAGACCTGTTAGAGGTGAGTTACTAGACTGGTCACCAATCAGACCTGTTAGGGGTGATAAAGGAGTTACTAGACTGGTCACCAATCAGACCTGTTAGAGGTGAGTTACTAGACTGGTCACCAATCAGACCTGTTAGAGGTGAGTTACTAGACTGGTCACCAATCAGACCTGTTAGAGGTGAGTTACTAGACTGGTCACCAATCAGACCTGTTAGAGGTGAGTTACTAGACTGGTCACCAATCAGACCTGTTAGAGGTGAGTTACTAGACTGGTCACCAATCAGACCTGTTAGAGGTGAGTTACTAGACTGGTCACCAATCAGACCTGTTAGAGGTGAGTTACTAGACTGGTCACCAATCAGACCTGTTAGAGGTGAGTTACTAGACTGGTCACCAATCAGACCTGTTAGAGGTGAGTTACTAGACTGGTCACCAATCAGACCTGTTAGAGGTGAGTTACTAGACTGGTCACCAATCAGACCTGTTAGAGGTGAGTTACTAGACTGGTCACCAATCAGACCTGTTAGAGGTGAGTTACTAGACTGTTCACCAATCAGACCTGTTAGAGGTGAGTTACTAGACTGGTCACCAATCAGACCTGTTAGAGGTGAGTTACTAGACTGTTCACCAATCAGACCTGTTAGAGGTGAGTTACTAGACTGTTCACCAATCAGACCTGTTAGAGGTGAGTTACTAGACTGGTCACCAATCAGACCTGTTAGAGGTGAGTTACTAGACTGGTCACCAATCAGACCTGTTAGAGGTGAGTTACTAGACTGGTCACCAATCAGACCTGTTAGAGGTGAGTTACTAGACTGGTCACCAATCAGACCTGTTAGAGGTGAGTTACTAGACTGGTCACCAATCAGACCTGTTAGAGGTGATATAAAGGAGTTACTAGACTGGACACCAATCAGACCTGTTAGAGGTGATAAAGGAGTTACTAGACTGGTCACCAATCAGACCTGTTAGAGGTGATATAAAGGAGTTACTAGACTGGACACCAATCAGACCTGTTAGAGGTGATAAAGGAGTTACTAGACTGGTCACCAATCAGACCTGTTAGAGGTGATATAAAGGAGTTACTAGACTGGACACCAATCAGACCTGTTAGAGGTGATATAAAGGAGTTACTAGACTGGTCACCAATCAGACCTGTTAGAGGTGATATAAAGGAGTTACTAGACTGGTCACCAATCAGACCTGTTAGAGGTGATATAAAGGAGTTACTAGACTGGACACCAATCAGACCTGTTAGAGGTGATAAAGGAGTTACTAGACTGGTCACCAATCAGACCTGTTAGAGGTGATATAAAGGAGTTACTAGACTGGACACCAATCAGAACTGTTAGAGGTGATATAAAGGAGTTACTAGACTGGACACCAATCAGACCTGTTAGAGGTGATATAAAGGAGTTACTAGACTGGTCACCAATCAGACCTGTTAGAGGTGATATAAAGGAGTTACTAGACTGGTCACCAATCAGACCTGTTAGAGATGATAAAGGAGTTACTAGACTGGTCACCAATCAGACATGTTAGAGGTGATATAAAGGAGTTACTAGACTGGACACCAATCAGACCTGTTAGAGGTGATATAAAGGAGTTACTAGACTGGACACCAATCAGACCTGTTAGAGGTGATAAAGGAGTTACTAGACTGGTCACCAATCAGACCTGTTAGAGGTGATATAAAGGAGTTACTAGACTGGACACCAATCAGACCTGTTAGAGGTGATATAAAGGAGTTACTAGACTGGTCACCAATCAGACCTGTTAGAGGTGATAAAGGAGTTACTAGACTGGTCACCAATCAGACCTGTTAGAGGTGATATAAAGGAGTTACTAGACTGGTCACCAATCAGACCTGTTAGAGGTGATAAAGGAGTTACTAGACTGGTCACCAATCAGACCTGTTAGAGGTGATATAAAGGAGTTACTAGACTGGACACCAATCAGACCTGTTAGAGGTGATAAAGGAGTTACTAGACTGGTCACCAATCAGACCTGTTAGAGGTGATATAAAGGAGTTACTAGACTGGTCACCAATCAGACCTGTTAGAGGTGATAAAGGAGTTACTAGACTGGACACCAATCAGACCTGTTAGAGGTGATAAAGGAGTTACTAGACTGGTCACCAATCAGACCTGTTAGAGGTGAGTTACTAGACTGGTCACCAATCAGACCTGTTAGAAGTGAGTTACTAGACTGGTCACCAATCAGACCTGTTAGAGGTGAGTTACTAGACTGGTCACCAATCAGACCTGTTAGGGGTGATAAAGGAGTTACTAGACTGGTCACCAATCAGACCTGTTAGAGGTGAGTTACTAGACTGGTCACCAATCAGACCTGTTAGAGGTGAGTTACTAGACTGGTCACCAATCAGACCTGTTAGAGGTGAGTTACTAGACTGGTCACCAATCAGACCTGTTAGAGGTGAGTTACTAGACTGGTCACCAATCAGACCTGTTAGAGGTGAGTTACTAGACTGTTCACCAATCAGACCTGTTAGAGGTGAGTTACTAGACTGGTCACCAATCAGACCTGTTAGAGGTGATAAAGGAGTTACTAGACTGGACACCAATCAGACCTGTTAGAGGTGATAAAGGAGTTACTAGACTGGTCACCAATCAGACCTGTTAGAGGTGAGTTACTAGACTGGTCACCAATCAGACCTGTTAGAGGTGATAAAGGAGTTACTAGACTGGTCACCAATCAGACCTGTTAGAGGTGATAAAGGAGTTACTAGACTGGTCACCAATCAGACCTGTTAGAGGTGAGTTACTAGACTGGTCACCAATCAGACCTGTTAGAGGTGAGTTACTAGACTGGTCACCAATCAGACCTGTTAGAGGTGAGTTACTAGACTGGACACCAATCAGACCTGTTAGAGGTGATAAAGGAGTTACTAGACTGGACACCAATCAGACCTGTTAGAGGTGATAAAGGAGTTACTAGACTGATCACCAATCAGACCTGTTAGAGGTGATAAAGGAGTTACTAGACTGGTCACCAATCAGACCTGTTAGAGGTGAGTTACTAGACTGGTCACCAATCAGACCTGTTAGAGGTGAGTTACTAGACTGGTCACCAATCAGACCTGTTAGAGGTGAGTTACTAGACTGGACACCAATCAGACCTGTTAGAGGTGATAAAGGAGTTACTAGACTGGTCACCAATCAGACCTGTTAGAGGTGATAAAGGAGTTACTAGACTGGTCACCAATCAGACCTGTTAGAGGTGAGTTACTAGACTGGACACCAATCAGACCTGTTAGAGGTGAGTTACTAGACTGGACACCAATCAGACCTGTTAGGGGTGATAAAGGAGTTACTAGACTGGACACCAATCAGACCTGTTAGAGGTGAGTTACTAGACTGGACACCAATCAGACCTGTTAGGGGTGATAAAGGAGTTAGTAGACTGGTCACCAATCAGACCTGTTAGAGGTGAGTTACTAGACTGGTCACCAATCAGACCTGTTAGAGGTGAGTTACTAGACTGGTCACCAATCAGACCTGTTAGAGGTGATAAAGGAGTTACTAGACTGGACACCAATCAGACCTGTTAGAGGTGATAAAGGAGTTACTAGACTGGTCACCAATCAGACCTGTTAGAGGTGAGTTACTAGACTGGTCACCAATCAGACCTGTTAGAGGTGATAAAGGAGTTACTAGACTGGTCACCAATCAGACCTGTTAGAGGTGATAAAGGAGTTACTAGACTGGTCACCAATCAGACCTGTTAGAGGTGAGTTACTAGACTGGTCACCAATCAGACCTGTTAGAGGTGAGTTACTAGACTGGTCACCAATCAGACCTGTTAGAGGTGAGTTACTAGACTGGACACCAATCAGACCTGTTAGAGGTGATAAAGGAGTTACTAGACTGGACACCAATCAGACCTGTTAGAGGTGATAAAGGAGTTACTAGACTGGTCACCAATCAGACCTGTTAGAGGTGATAAAGGAGTTACTAGACTGGTCACCAATCAGACCTGTTAGAGGTGAGTTACTAGACTGGTCACCAATCAGACCTGTTAGAGGTGAGTTACTAGACTGGTCACCAATCAGACCTGTTAGAGGTGAGTTACTAGACTGGACACCAATCAGACCTGTTAGAGGTGATAAAGGAGTTACTAGACTGGTCACCAATCAGACCTGTTAGAGGTGAGTTACTAGACTGGACACCAATCAGACCTGTTAGAGGTGATAAAGGAGTTACTAGACTGGTCACCAATCAGACCTGTTAGAGGTGATAAAGGAGTTACTAGACTGGTCACCAATCAGACCTGTTAGAGGTGAGTTACTAGACTGGACACCAATCAGACCTGTTAGAGGTGAGTTACTAGACTGGACACCAATCAGACCTGTTAGGGGTGATAAAGGAGTTACTAGACTGGACACCAATCAGACCTGTTAGAGGTGAGTTACTAGACTGGACACCAATCAGACCTGTTAGGGGTGATAAAGGAGTTAGTAGACTGGTCACCAATCAGACCTGTTAGAGGTGAGTTACTAGACTGGTCACCAATCAGACCTGTTAGAGGTGAGTTACTAGACTGGTCACCAATCAGACCTGTTAGAGGTGATAAAGGAGTCACTAGACTGGTCACCAATCAGACCTGTTAGAGGTGAGTTACTAGACTGGTCACCAATCAGACCTGTTAGAGGTGATAAAGGAGTCACTAGACTGGTCACCAATCAGACCTGTTAGAGGTGAGTTACTAGACTGGTCACCAATCAGACCTGTTAGAGGTGAGTTACTAGACTGGTCACCAATCAGACCTGTTAGAGGTGATAAAGGAGTCACTAGACTGGTCACCAATCAGACCTGTTAGAGGTGAGTTACTAGACTGGTCACCAATCAGACCTGTTAGAGGTGAGTTACTAGACTGGTCACCAATCAGACCTGTTAGAGGTGAGTTACTAGACTGGTCACCAATCAGACCTGTTAGAGGTGAGTTACTAGACTGGTCACCAATCAGACCTGTTAGAGGTGAGTTACTAGACTGGTCACCAATCAGACCTGTTAGAGGTGAGTTACTAGACTGGTCACCAATCAGACCTGTTAGAGGTGAGTTAATAGACTGGTCACCAATCAGACCTGTTAGAGGTGAGTTACTAGACTGGTCACCAATCAGACCTGTTAGAGGTGAGTTACTAGACTGGTCACCAATCAGACCTGTTAGAGGTGAGTTACTAGACTGGTCACCAATCAGACCTGTTAGAGGTGAGTTACTAGACTGGTCACCAATCAGACCTGTTAGAGGTGAGTTACTAGACTGGTCACCAATCAGACCTGTTAGAGGTGAGTTACTAGACTGTTCACCAATCAGACCTGTTAGAGGTGAGTTACTAGACTGGTCACCAATCAGACCTGTTAGAGGTGAGTTACTAGACTGTTCACCAATCAGACCTGTTAGAGGTGAGTTACTAGACTGGTCACCAATCAGACCTGTTAGAGGTGAGTTACTAGACTGGTCACCAATCAGACCTGTTAGAGGTGAGTTACTAGACTGGTCACCAATCAGACCTGTTAGAGGTGAGTTACTAGACTGGTCACCAATCAGACCTGTTAGAGGTGAGTTACTAGACTGGTCACCAATCAGACCTGTTAGAGGTGAGTTACTAGACTGGTCACCAATCAGACCTGTTAGAGGTGATATAAAGGAGTTACTAGACTGGACACCAATCAGACCTGTTAGAGGTGATAAAGGAGTTACTAGACTGGTCACCAATCAGACCTGTTAGAGGTGATATAAAGGAGTTACTAGACTGGACACCAATCAGACCTGTTAGAGGTGATAAAGGAGTTACTAGACTGGTCACCAATCAGACCTGTTAGAGGTGATATAAAGGAGTTACTAGACTGGACACCAATCAGACCTGTTAGAGGTGATATAAAGGAGTTACTAGACTGGTCACCAATCAGACCTGTTAGAGGTGATATAAAGGAGTTACTAGACTGGTCACCAATCAGACCTGTTAGAGGTGATATAAAGGAGTTACTAGACTGGACACCAATCAGACCTGTTAGAGGTGATAAAGGAGTTACTAGACTGGTCACCAATCAGACCTGTTAGAGGTGAGTTACTAGACTGGTCACCAATCAGACCTGTTAGAGGTGAGTTACTAGACTGGTCACCAATCAGACCTGTTAGAGGTGAGTTACTAGACTGGTCACCAATCAGACCTGTTAGAGGTGAGTTACTAGACTGGTCACCAATCAGACCTGTTAGAGGTGAGTTACTAGACTGGTCACCAATCAGACCTGTTAGAGGTGAGTTACTAGACTGGTCACCAATCAGACCTGTTAGAGGTGAGTTACTAGACTGGTCACCAATCAGACCTGTTAGAGGTGAGTTACTAGACTGTTCACCAATCAGACCTGTTAGAGGTGAGTTACTAGACTGTTCACCAATCAGACCTGTTAGAGGTGAGTTACTAGACTGGTCACCAATCAGACCTGTTAGAGGTGAGTTACTAGACTGGTCACCAATCAGACCTGTTAGAGGTGAGTTACTAGACTGGTCACCAATCAGACCTGTTAGAGGTGAGTTACTAGACTGGTCACCAATCAGACCTGTTAGAGGTGAGTTACTAGACTGGTCACCAATCAGACCTGTTAGAGGTGATATAAAGGAGTTACTAGACTGGACACCAATCAGACCTGTTAGAGGTGATAAAGGAGTTACTAGACTGGTCACCAATCAGACCTGTTAGAGGTGATATAAAGGAGTTACTAGACTGGACACCAATCAGACCTGTTAGAGGTGATAAAGGAGTTACTAGACTGGTCACCAATCAGACCTGTTAGAGGTGATATAAAGGAGTTACTAGACTGGACACCAATCAGACCTGTTAGAGGTGATAAAGGAGTTACTAGACTGGTCACCAATCAGACCTGATAGAGGTGATATAAAGGAGTTACTAGACTGGTCACCAATCAGACCTGTTAGAGGTGATATAAAGGAGTTACTAGACTGGACACCAATCAGACCTGTTAGAGGTGATAAAGGAGTTACTAGACTGGTCACCAATCAGACCTGTTAGAGGTGATATAAAGGAGTTACTAGACTGGACACCAATCAGACCTGTTAGAGGTGATATAAAGGAGTTACTAGACTGGACACCAATCAGACCTGTTAGAGGTGATATAAAGGAGTTACTAGACTGGTCACCAATCAGACCTGTTAGAGGTGATATAAAGGAGTTACTAGACTGGTCACCAATCAGACCTGTTAGAGATGATAAAGGAGTTACTAGACTGGTCACCAATCAGACCTGTTAGAGGTGATAAAGGAGTTACTAGACTGGTCACCAATCAGACCTGTTAGAGGTGATATAAAGGAGTTACTAGACTGGACACCAATCAGAACTGTTAGAGGTGATATAAAGGAGTTACTAGACTGGACACCAATCAGACCTGTTAGAGGTGATATAAAGGAGTTACTAGACTGGTCACCAATCAGACCTGTTAGAGGTGATATAAAGGAGTTACTAGACTGGACACCAATCAGAACTGTTAGAGGTGATATAAAGGAGTTACTAGACTGGACACCAATCAGACCTGTTAGAGGTGATAAAGGAGTTACTAGACTGGTCACCAATCAGACCTGTTAGAGGTGATATAAAGGAGTTACTAGACTGGACACCAATCAGAACTGTTAGAGGTGATATAAAGGAGTTACTAGACTGGACACCAATCAGACCTGTTAGAGGTGATAAAGGAGTTACTAGACTGGTCACCAATCAGACCTGTTAGAGGTGATATAAAGGAGTTACTAGACTGGTCACCAATCAGACCTGTTAGAGGTGATATAAAGGAGTTACTAGACTGGACACCAATCAGACCTGTTAGAGGTGATAAAGGAGTTACTAGACTGGTCACCAATCAGACCTGTTAGAGGTGAGTTACTAGACTGGTCACCAATCAGACCTGTTAGAGGTGAGTTACTAGACTTGTCACCAATCAGACCTGTTAGAGGTGAGTTACTAGACTGGTCACCAATCAGACCTGTTAGAGGTGAGTTACTAGACTGTTCACCAATCAGACCTGTTAGAGGTGAGTTACTAGACTGGTCACCAATCAGACCTGTTAGAAGTGAGTTACTAGACTGTTCACCAATCAGACCTGTTAGAGGTGAGTTACTAGACTGTTCACCAATCAGACCTGTTAGAGGTGAGTTACTAGACTGGTCACCAATCAGACCTGTTAGAGGTGAGTTACTAGACTGGTCACCAATCAGACCTGTTAGAGTTGAGTTACTAGACTGGTCACCAATCAGACCTGTTAGAGGTGAGTTACTAGACTGGTCACCAATCAGACCTGTTAGAGGTGAGTTACTAGACTGGTCACCAATCAGACCTGTTAGAGGTGATATAAAGGAGTTACTAGACTGGACACCAATCAGACCTGTTAGAGGTGATAAAGGAGTTACTAGACTGGTCACCAATCAGACCTGTTAGAGGTGATATAAAGGAGTTACTAGACTGGACACCAATCAGACCTGTTAGAGGTGATAAAGGAGTTACTAGACTGGTCACCAATCAGACCTGTTAGAGGTGATATAAAGGAGTTACTAGACTTGACACCAATCAGACCTGTTAGAGGTGATATAAAGGAGTTACTAGACTGGTCACCAATCAGACCTGTTAGAGGTGATATAAAGGAGTTACTAGACTGGTCACCAATCAGACCTGTTAGAGGTGATATAAAGGAGTTACTAGACTGGACACCAATCAGACCTGTTAGAGGTGATAAAGGAGTTACTAGACTGGTCACCAATCAGACCTGTTAGAGGTGAGTTACTAGACTGGTCACCAATCAGACCTGTTAGAGGTGAGTTACTAGACTGGTCACCAATCAGACCTGTTAGAGGTGAGTTACTAGACTGGTCACCAATCAGACCTGTTAGAGGTGAGTTACTAGACTGGTCACCAATCAGACCTGTTAGAGGTGAGTTACTAGACTGGTCACCAATCAGACCTGTTAGAGGTGAGTTACTAGACTGGTCACCAATCAGACCTGTTAGAGGTGAGTTACTAGACTGGTCACCAATCAGACCTGTTAGAGGTGAGTTACTAGACTGGTCACCAATCAGACCTGTTAGAGGTGAGTTACTAGACTGGTCACCAATCAGACCTGTTAGAGGTGAGTTACTAGACTGTTCACCAATCAGACCTGTTAGAGGTGAGTTACTAGACTGTTCACCAATCAGACCTGTTAGAGGTGAGTTACTAGACTGGTCACCAATCAGACCTGTTAGAGGTGAGTTACTAGACTGGTCACCAATCAGACCTGTTAGAGGTGAGTTACTAGACTGGTCACCAATCAGACCTGTTAGAGGTGATATAAAGGAGTTACTAGACTGGACACCAATCAGACCTGTTAGAGGTGATAAAGGAGTTACTAGACTGGTCACCAATCAGACCTGTTAGAGGTGATATAAAGGAGTTACTAGACTGGACACCAATCAGACCTGTTAGAGGTGATAAAGGAGTTACTAGACTGGTCACCAATCAGACCTGTTAGAGGTGATATAAAGGAGTTACTAGACTGGACACCAATCAGACCTGTTAGAGGTGATATAAAGGAGTTACTAGACTGGTCACCAATCAGACCTGTTAGACGTGATATAAAGGAGTTACTAGACTGGTCACCAATCAGACCTGTTAGAGGTGATATAAAGGAGTTACTAGACTGGACACCAATCAGACCTGTTAGAGGTGATAAAGGAGTTACTAGACTGGTCACCAATCAGACCTGTTAGAGGTGATATAAAGGAGTTACTAGACTGGACACCAATCAGACCTGTTAGAGGTGATATAAAGGAGTTACTAGACTGGACACCAATCAGACCTGTTAGAGGTGATATAAAGGAGTTACTAGACTGGTCACCAATCAGACCTGTTAGAGGTGATAAAGGAGTTACTAGACTGGTCACCAATCAGACCTGTTAGAGGTGATATAAAGGAGTTACTAGACTGGTCACCAATCAGACCTGTTAGAGGTGATAAAGGAGTTACTAGACTGGTCACCAATCAGACCTGTTAGAGGTGATATAAAGGAGTTACTAGACTGGACACCAATCAGACCTGTTAGAGGTGATAAAGGAGTTACTAGACTGGTCACCAATCAGACCTGTTAGAGGTGATATAAAGGAGTTACTAGACTGGTCACCAATCAGACCTGTTAGAGGTGATAAAGGAGTTACTAGACTGGACACCAATCAGACCTGTTAGAGGTGATAAAGGAGTTACTAGACTGGTCACCAATCAGACCTGTTAGAGGTGAGTTACTAGACTGGTCACCAATCAGACCTGTTAGAAGTGAGTTACTAGACTGGTCACCAATCAGACCTGTTAGAGGTGAGTTACTAGACTGGTCACCAATCAGACCTGTTAGAGGTGAGTTACTAGACTGGTCACCAATCAGACCTGTTAGAGGTGAGTTACTAGACTGGTCACCAATCAGACCTGTTAGAGGTGAGTTACTAGACTGGTCACCAATCAGACCTGTTAGGGGTGATAAAGGAGTTACTAGACTGGTCACCAATCAGACCTGTTAGAGGTGAGTTACTAGACTGGTCACCAATCAGACCTGTTAGAGGTGAGTTACTAGACTGGTCACCAATCAGACCTGTTAGAGGTGAGTTACTAGACTGGTCACCAATCAGACCTGTTAGAGGTGAGTTACTAGACTGGTCACCAATCAGACCTGTTAGAGGTGAGTTACTAGACTGTTCACCAATCAGACCTGTTAGAGGTGAGTTACTAGACTGGTCACCAATCAGACCTGTTAGAGGTGATAAAGGAGTTACTAGACTGGACACCAATCAGACCTGTTAGAGGTGATAAAGGAGTTACTAGACTGGTCACCAATCAGACCTGTTAGAGGTGAGTTACTAGACTGGTCACCAATCAGACCTGTTAGAGGTGATAAAGGAGTTACTAGACTGGTCACCAATCAGACCTGTTAGAGGTGATAAAGGAGTTACTAGACTGGTCACCAATCAGACCTGTTAGAGGTGAGTTACTAGACTGGTCACCAATCAGACCTGTTAGAGGTGAGTTACTAGACTGGTCACCAATCAGACCTGTTAGAGGTGAGTTACTAGACTGGACACCAATCAGACCTGTTAGAGGTGATAAAGGAGTTACTAGACTGGACACCAATCAGACCTGTTAGAGGTGATAAAGGAGTTACTAGACTGGTCACCAATCAGACCTGTTAGAGGTGATAAAGGAGTTACTAGACTGGTCACCAATCAGACCTGTTAGAGGTGAGTTACTAGACTGGTCACCAATCAGACCTGTTAGAGGTGAGTTACTAGACTGGTCACCAATCAGACCTGTTAGAGGTGAGTTACTAGACTGGACACCAATCAGACCTGTTAGAGGTGATAAAGGAGTTACTAGACTGGTCACCAATCAGACCTGTTAGAGGTGAGTTACTAGACTGGACACCAATCAGACCTGTTAGAGGTGATAAAGGAGTTACTAGACTGGTCACCAATCAGACCTGTTAGAGGTGATAAAGGAGTTACTAGACTGGTCACCAATCAGACCTGTTAGAGGTGAGTTACTAGACTGGACACCAATCAGACCTGTTAGAGGTGAGTTACTAGACTGGACACCAATCAGACCTGTTAGGGGTGATAAAGGAGTTACTAGACTGGTCACCAATCAGACCTGTTAGAGGTGAGTTACTAGACTGGTCACCAATCAGACCTGTTAGAGGTGATAAAGGAGTCACTAGACTGGTCACCAATCAGACCTGTTAGAGGTGAGTTACTAGACTGTTCACCAATCAGACCTGTTAGAGGTGAGTTACTAGACTGGTCACCAATCAGACCTGTTAGAGGTGAGTTACTAGACTGGTCACCAATCAGACCTGTTAGAGGTGAATTACTAGACTGGTCACCAATCAGACCTGTTAGAGGTGATAAAGGAGTTAGTAGACTGGTCACCAATCAGACCTGTTAGAGGTGAGTTACTAGACTGGTCACCAATCAGACCTGTTAGAGGTGAGTTACTAGACTGGTCACCAATCAGACCTGTTAGAGGTGAGTTACTAGACTGGTCACCAATCAGACCTGTTAGAGGTGAGTTACTAGACTGGTAACCAATCAGACCTGTTAGAGGTGATAAAGGAGTTACTAGACTGGTCACCAATCAGACCTGTTAGAGGTGAGTTACTAGACTGGTCACCAATCAGACCTGTTAGAGGTGAGTTACTAGACTGGTCACCAATCAGACCTGTTAGAGGTGAGTTACTAGACTGGTCACCAATCAGACCTGTTAGAGGTGAGTTACTAGACTGGTCACCAATCAGACCTGTTAGAGGTGAGTTACTAGACTGGTCACCAATCAGACCTGTTAGAGGTGAGTTACTAGACTGGTCACCAATCAGACCTGTTAGAGGTGAGTTACTAGACTGGTCACCAATCAGACCTGTTAGAGGTGAGTTACTAGACTGGTCACCAATCAGACCTGTTAGAGGTGAGTTACTAGACTGGTCACCAATCAGACCTGTTAGAGGTGATAAAGGAGTCACTAGACTGTTCACCAATCAGACCTGTTAGAGGTGAGTTACTAGACTGTTCACCAATCAGACCTGTTAGAGGTGAGTTACTAGACTGGTCACCAATCAGACCTGTTAGAGGTGAGTTACTAGACTGGTCACCAAGGAGACCTGTTAGAGGTGAATTACTAGACTGGTCACCAATCAGACCTGTTAGAGGTGATAAAGGAGTTAGTAGACTGGTCACCAATCAGACCTGTTAGAGGTGAGTTACTAGACTGGTCACCAATCAGACCTGTTAGAGGTGAGTTACTAGACTGGTCACCAATCAGACCTGTTAGAGGTGAGTTACTAGACTGGTCACCAATCAGACCTGTTAGAGGTGATAAAGGAGTTACTAGACTGGTCACCAATCAGACCTGTTAGAGGTGAGTTACTAGACTGGTCACCAATCAGACCTGTTAGAGGTGAGTTACTAGACTGGTCACCAATCAGACCTGTTAGAGGTGAGTTACTAGACTGGTCACCAATCAGACCTGTTAGAGGTGAGTTACTAGACTGGTCACCAATCAGACCTGTTAGAGGTGAGTTACTAGACTGGTCACCAATCAGACCTGTTAGAGGTGAGTTACTAGACTGGTCACCAATCAGACCTGTTAGAGGTGAGTTACTAGACTGGTCACCAATCAGACCTGTTAGAGGTGAGTTACTAGACTGGTCACCAATCAGACCTGTTAGAGGTGAGTTACTAGACTGGTCACCAATCAGACCTGTTAGAGGTGATAAAGGAGTTACTAGACTGGTCACCAATCAGACCTGTTAGAGGTGAGTTACTAGACTGGTCACCAATCAGACCTGTTAGAGGTGAGTTACTAGACTGGTTACCAATCAGACCTGTTAGAGGTGAGTTACTAGACTGGTCACCAATCAGACCTGTTAGAGGTGAGTTACTAGACTGGTCACCAATCAGACCTGTTAGAGGTGAGTTACTAGACTGGTCACCAATCAGACCTGTTAGAGGTGAGTTACTAGACTGTTCACCAATCAGACCTGTTAGAGGTGAGTTACTAGACTGGACACCAATCAGACCTGTTAGAGGTGAGTTACTAGACTGGTCACCAATCAGACCTGTTAGAGGTGAGTTACTAGACTGGACACCAATCAGACCTGTTAGAGGTGAGTTACTAGACTGGTCACCAATCAGACCTGTTAGAGGTGAGTTACTAGACTGGTCACCAATCAGACCTGTTAGAGGTGAGTTACTAGACTGGTCACCAATCAGACCTGTTAGAGGTGAGTTACTAGACTGGTCACCAATCAGACCTGTTAGAGGTGAGTTACTAGACTGGTCACCAATCAGACCTGTTAGAGGTGAGTTACTAGACTGGACACCAATCAGACCTGTTAGAGGTGAGTTACTAGACTGGTCACCAATCAGACCTGTTAGAGGTGAGTTACTAGACTGGTCACCAATCAGACCTGTTAGAGGTGAGTTACTAGACTGGTCACCAATCAGACCTGTTAGAGGTGAGTTACTAGACTGGTCACCAATCAGACCTGTTAGAGGTGAGTTACTAGACTGGTCACCAATCAGACCTGTTAGAGGTGAGTTACTAGACTGGTCACCTATCAGACCTGTTAGAGGTGAGTTACTAGACTGGTCACCAATCAGACCTGTTAGAGGTGAGTTACTAGACTGTTCACCAATCAGACCTGTTAGAGGTGAGTTACTAGACTGGTCACCAATCAGACCTGTTAGAGGTGAGTTACTAGACTGGTCACCAATCAGACCTGTTAGAGGTGAGTTACTAGACTGGTCACCAATCAGACCTGTTAGAGGTGAGTTACTAGACTGGTCACCAATCAGACCTGTTAGAGGTGAGTTACTAGACTGGTCACCAATCAGACCTGTTAGAGGTGAGTTACTAGACTGGTCACCTATCAGACCTGTTAGAGGTGAGTTACTAGACTGGTCACCAATCAGACCTGTTAGAGGTGAGTTACTAGACTGGTCACCAATCAGACCTGTTAGAGGTGAGTTACTAGACTGGTCACCAATCAGACCTGTTAGAGGTGAGTTACTAGACTGGTCACCAATCAGACCTGTTAGAGGTGAGTTACTAGACTGGTCACCAATCAGACCTGTTAGAGGTGGTAAACAAGATCAAAATATACAATCATCTCAAAATTTAGACAGGTTGTGTGAACTGGGTCCAACTCCAAACTCTGTACTGTACATGTTTGTAATACGTAAAGAGATTGTGTTCAGATTAGTACAAAAAGATATATGGAATAACCAAAGAGTTTAATGGATTCCTTCATGATGTAAATGTCTTCAATAAGATCCTTGCTATAACCTGATTCTGAGGTTTGTTAAAACCTCTTGAGACTAGGCGGCAGTATTTTGATGTTTGGATGAAAAATGTGTCCAAAGTAAACTGCCTATTTCTCAGGCCCAGAAGCTAGAATATGCATATCATTGGCAGATTAGGATAGAAAACACTCT
Source organism: Oncorhynchus clarkii lewisi (assembly GCF_045791955.1). Taxonomy (NCBI): domain Eukaryota; kingdom Metazoa; phylum Chordata; class Actinopteri; order Salmoniformes; family Salmonidae; genus Oncorhynchus; species Oncorhynchus clarkii. The sequence continues at coordinate 64,102,227 of NC_092159.1, read as the reverse complement.
AAAGTTTCCAAAACTGTCAACATATTGTCTGTGAGTATAACAGAACTGATATTGCAGGTGAAAACCTGAGGAAAATCCAAACAGGAAGTGCTGTTATTCTGAAACGTCTCTTTTCCATTGCAATCCTCCATTTAAAGGGATATCAACCAGATTCCTTTCCCTGTGGCTTCCACAGGGTGTGAACAGTCTTTAGACATAGTTTCAGGCTTTTATTCAAAAAAATGAGCGAGAATGATCACATCAGTGGATAGCTAGGTTTCCCCAGATGTGTGCATGTGCGAGCGCCTGGAGCGAGGCCTTTTCTCTCTCTCTCTCCTATTGAAAAGGCTACCGTCCGGTTGAAATATTATTGATTATTTATCGTAAAACAACCTGAGAATTGATTATAAAAAACGTTTGACATGTTTCTACAAACTTTACGGACACTATTTGGAATTTTCGTTTGCCTGCCGTGAGCCTGTGGATTACTAAACAAAACGTGCCAACCAAATGGAGGTTTTCTGGATATAAAAATAATCTTTATTGAACAAAACAAACATTTATTGTGTAACTGGGAGTCTTGTGAGTGCAAACAAACGAACATCATCAAAGGGAAGCGATTCATTTTATTGCTTTTCTGACTTGCGTGACCAACCTACTTTGCTGCTAGCTGTTTGTAATGTTTTGAGAGAGATGTCCTTACATAAACGCTTGGTTTGCTTTTACCATAAAGCCATTTTGAAATCTGACACGCCAGGTGGATTAACAAGAAACTAAGCTGTGTTTTGGTATATTGCATTTGTGATTTCATGAAAATGTAATATTTTTTGTAATTTAATTTGAATTTGGCGCTGTGCAATACACTGGATGTTGACGAAAATGATCCCGCTGAAGGGATCGGTGCGCCAAGAGGTTTTAAGGGGAATGTGTGTTCTCAGAGTATTACACCACATAATACTGCCTGGATTACACCACATAATACTGCCTGGATTACACCAAATAATACTGCCTGGATTACACCACATAATACTGCCAGGATTACACCACATAATACTGCCTGGATTACACCACATGCTACTGCCTGGATTACACCACATAATACTGCCTAGATTACACCACATACTACTGCCTAGATTACACCACATAGCACTGCCTGGATTACACCACATAGTACTGTCTGGATTACAACACATAGTACTGCCTGGATTACACCACATAGTACTGCCTGGATTACACCACATAACACAGGGAGGCTGTATCAACGTGATCTGATGTGTGTCGGCGTCTTCAAGCCTCTCTTAGTTTTTCTCCGTCTCTCTCCATCTCTTTCTCCTCTTCAGTCAGTCTGGAGGGCTGTTCCATCTGTGGCCACAAGGTGGAGTGAGAGGATCACGTAGAAACACATGCAGCACCAACCAGCGCCATTAAACAACACACATCTTTCAGATTAAATTAAGTGTTTATTCTGTGATTTTTCTCCATAGTTTCAAAAGTAAAAAATACACAGAAAATAGACAGTAAATTCTACTTAGCTTTGCAATATAAATGATTACTATATTCACATGACAGTTAAACCATAACATGCACTTCCCCCACCTCCATGGGGTTATTATATTATTACACAACATGGAATCAGGCTTGTCCTACAAAAAAGTTGTGGGGTTCATATCCTCTAGTGAAGCCAGGGGCCAGCGCCCTGCTCCAACCTGCTACTACTGAATGAGGCATCAGAACATGGAACACTCGTGAGACCCAATGGCACCCTATCCACTATATAGTACACTACTTTGTATGGGCTCTGGTCAAAAGTAGTGCACTATATAGCAAATAGGGTGCCATTTTGGATTTGACAGACATGTGCTCCAGGCTATATAATTCAGGCAGTATCACATCCGGCTGTGGTTGGGAGTCCCATAGGGCGGCGCTCATTTGGCCCAGTGTCGTCCGGGTTTGGCCGGTGTAGGCAGTCATTGTAAATAATAATTTGTTCCTAACTGACTTGCCTAGTTAAAGATCAGATTGACTCTAGATTTGGTATATAGACTCAATGAATTAGCCACTAAAGAATTAGAGAATGATTACTTGTTGCATTCATTGTCGGCCACTGGATGAAATGCTCTTATGTAGTTGACTTGCAAATCCAATCAGCCTTTTCCACATTGATTTAATGTCCTCACATTTATGTTTTGGGTTGAAGTGAAGAGGAAACTACATTGATTACAACAAGGGAAGGGAAAAATGTTAAAATACAATTACAAAATAACATAAAGATCAATGTTTGAAAAATAAATGACAAAATACTTGTATTTTCAAGTGTATTTAATTAAAATGCATGTATTTTGTATTTTAAAATACAGAAGTACATTAACCAGTAGCAGGCCCCAACAGCAACAACCCTCTCAGTAATGATAACAGAAACAGTTGACTTGCTATGACTGTGATACAGGAAGTTGTTGTTTATCTGCCTTTAGTTTAATGCACTGAAGTCACTCTGGATAAGAGTGTCTGATAAATGACTAAATGTATTAGTGAAAATGAACATACCATAATGAACAGCAATGTGCTGGGGCAATAAACTAAAAAGTTCCCCCCTTCAGGATCCCCAGGACCAGGACTTAAG
>NC_092159.1:64059628-64097128 GCF_045791955.1 Oncorhynchus clarkii lewisi | reverse complement strand
TTTAAGAGTGGCTGGCCCAGGTGATATTTAAGAGTGGCTGGCCCAGGTGATATTTAAGAGAGTCTGGCCCAGGTGATATTTAAGAGCGGCTGGCCCTGGTGATATTTAAGAGTGGCTGGCCCAGGTGATATTTAAGAGCGGATGGGCCAGGTGATATTTAAGAGTGGCTGGTCCAGGTGATATTTAAGAGTGGCTGGCCCTGGTGATATTTAAGAGTGGCTGGCCCAGGTGATATTTAAGAGTGGCTGGCCCAGGTGATATTTAAGAGCGGCTGGCCCAGGTGATATTTAAGAGTGGCTGGCCCAGGTGATATTTAAGAGTGGCTGGACCAGGTGATATTTAAGAGTGGCTGGCCCAGGTGATATTTAAGAGCGGCTGGCCCAGGTGATATTTAAGAGTGGCTGGCCCAGGTGATATTTTAAGAGTGGCTGGCCCAGGTGATATTTAAGAGTGGCTGGTCCAGGTGATATTTAAGAGTGTCTGGTCCATGTGATATTTAAGAGAGGCTGGTCCATGTGATATTTAAGAGTGGCTGGCCCAGGTGATATTTAAGAGTGGCTGGCCCAGGTGATATGTAAGAGTGGCTGGCCCAGGTGATATTTAAGAGAGTCTGGCCCAGGTGATATTTAAGAGCGGCTGGCCCAGGTGATATTTAAGAGTGGCTGGCCCAGGTGATATTTAAGAGAGTCTGGCCCAGGTGATATTTAAGAGAGTCTGGCCCAGGTGATATTTAAGAGTGTCTGGTCCATGTGATATTTAAGAGAGTCTGGCCCAGGTGATATTTAAGAGCCCAGGTGATATTTAAGAGAGTCTGGCCCAGGTGATATTTAAGAGAGTCTGGCCCAGGTGATATTTAAGAGTGTCTGGTCCATGTGATATTTAAGAGAGTCTGGCCCATGTGATATATAAGAGAGGCTGGCCCAGGTGATATTTAAGAGTGGCTGGCCCAGGTGATATTTAAGAGAGTCTGGCCCAGGTGATATTTAAGAGAGTCTGGCCCAGGTGATATTTAAGAGTGGCTGGCCCAGGTGATATTTAAGAGTGTCTGGCCCAGGTGATATTTAAGAGCGGCTGGCCCTGGTGATATTTAAGAGTGGCTGGCCCAGGTGATATTTAAGAGCGGATGGGCCAGGTGATATTTAAGAGTGGCTGGTCCAGGTGATATTTAAGAGTGGCTGGCCCTGGTGATATTTAAGAGTGGCTGGCCCAGGTGATATTTAAGAGTGGCTGGCCCAGGTGATATTTAAGAGCGGCTGGCCCAGGTGATATTTAAGAGTGGCTGGCCCAGGTGATATTTAAGAGAGTCTGGCCCAGGTGATATTTAAGAGTGGCTGGCCCAGGTGATATTTAAGAGTGGCTGGCCCAGGTGATATTTAAGAGTGGCTGGCCCAGGTGATATTTAAGAGAGTCTGGCCCAGGTGATATTTAAGAGAGTCTGGCCCAGGTGATATTTAAGAGAGTCTGGCCCAGGTGATATTTAAGAGTGTCTGGCCCAGGTTGATATTTAAGAGTGTCTGGCCCAGTGCTACAGTTGTCTTGATAGATGTGGAGGGTTAACTACTCTAGGTGTCTTTGTAGATGTGGAGGTTTAACTCCTCTAGTTGTCTTTATAGATGTGGAGGGTTAACTCCTCTAGTTGTCTTGATAGATGTGGAGGGTTAACTCCTCTAGTTGTCTTGATAGATGTGGAGGGTTAACTCCTCTAGTTGTCTGATAGATGTGGAGGGTTAACTCCTCTAGTTGTCTTGGTAGATGTGGAGGGTTAACTCCTTTAGTTGTCTTGATAGATGTAGAGGATTAACACCTTTAGTTGTCTTGATAGATGTGGAGGGTTAACTCCTTTAGTTGTCTTGGTAGATGTGGAGGGTTAACTCCTCTAGTTGTCTCTCCCTATTTTCATTTCCAGTTGCTGTTGCTAGTCAACGTTCAGTGGACACTCCCTTTAGGGTCTTTCAACGTTCAGTGGACACTCCCTTTAGTGTCTTTCAACGTTCAGTGGACACTCCCTTTAGTGTCTTTCAACGTTCAGTGGACACTCCCTTTAGGGTCTTTCAACGTTCAGTGGACACTCCCTTTAGTGTCTTTCAACGTTCAGTGGACACTCCCTTTAGTGTCTTTCAACGTTCAGTGGACACTCCCTTTAGTGTCTTTCAACGTTCAGTGGACACTCCCTTTAGTGTCTTTCAGAACCCCTCCTGAAACCACACCGGTTTCATTTTGGTTGTTGTCAATGACTCTTTGTAAATTCCTCTATTCAGATTAGAGCAGACCTAGAAGAACTCAGATTAGAGCAGGTCTAAATTAACTCAGATTAGAGCAGACCTAGAGGAACTCAGATTAGAGCAGACCTAGAGGAACTCAGATTAGAGCAGACCTAGAGGAACTCAGATTAGAGCAGGTCTAAATTAACTCAGATTAGAGCAGACCTAGAGGAACTCAGATTAGAGCAGACCTAGAGGAACTCAGATTAGAGCAGACCTAGAGGAACTCAGATTAGAGCAGACCTAGAGGAACTCAGATTAGAGCAGACCTAGAGGAACTCAGATTAGAGCAGACCTAGAGGAACTCAGATTAGAGCAGGTCTAAATTAACTCAGATTAGAGCAGACCTAGAGGAACTCAGATTAGAGCAGACCTAGAGGAACTCAGATTAGAGCAGACCTAGAGGAACTCAGATTAGAGCAGACCTAGAGGAACTCAAATTAGAGCAGGTCTAAATTAACTCAGATTAGAGCAGACCTAGAGGAACTCAGATTAGAGCAGGTCTAAATTAACTCAGATTAGAGCAGACCTAGAGGAACTCAGATTAGAGCAGGTCTAAATTAACTCAGATTAGAGCAGACCTAGAGGAACTCAGATTAGAAGGACAGACTAGATCTAACTTGTTTGGTAAGGACAGACTAGATCTAACTTGTTTAGTAAGGACAGACTAGATCTAACTTGTTTAGTAAGGACAGACTAGATCTAACTTGTTTAGTAAGGACAGACTAGATCTAACTTGTTAAGTAAGGACAGACTAGATCTAACTTGTTTATTAAAGACAGACTAGATCTAACTTGTTTAGTAAAGACAGACTAGATCTAACTTGTTTAGAAAGGACAGACTAGATCTAACTTGTTTAGTAAGGACAGACTAGATCTAACTTGTTTAGTAAAGACAGACTAGATCTAACTTGTTTAATAAAGACAGACTAGATCTAACTTGTTTAATAAAGACAGACTAGATCTAACTTGTTTAGTAAGGACAGACTAGATCTAACTTGTTTAGAAAGGACAGACTAGATCTAACTTGTTTAATAAAGACAGACTAGATCTAACTTGTTTAGTAAAGACAGACTAGATCTAACTTGTTTAGAAAGGACAGACTAGATCTAACTTGTTTAGTAAGGACAGACTAGATCTAACTTGTTAAGTAAGGACAGACTAGATCTAACTTGTTTAGTAAGGACAGACTAGATCTAACTTGTTTAGTAAAGACAGACTAGATCTAACTTGTTTAGTAAAGACAGACTAGATCACCAAAAAGCACATCATAAATGTTTTTACTGTACCTGGTGTTTATATTAAATGTAATCTCTTGTTCTCTGGTGCTCGGTGTCCCTGTAGATCTGTATGAGGCCGTGTGAGAAGATGATTGGATGATCTGCAAGCTTTGCTGCCTGCCTGTGTGTGTGTGTGTGTGTGTGTGTGTGTGTGTGTGTGTGTGTGTGTGTGTGTGTGTGTGTGTGTGTGTGTGTGTGTGTGTGAGTGTGTGTGTGTGTGTGTGTGTGTGTGTGTGTGTCATAATTTACTCTCAGGACTCACCATGAAGGTCTCAGGAAATGAAACTGAAATAAATCTTGTTCTTGGCCTGGGCTGTGTTACATACCACACATTCCCTACTTTCTGCCTTCTCGTTTCATAAAACGTCTCTGAATCAGTGTTATGATCTAGGATCAGTTCTAATCCTTATAATCACAATGGAAAAGATTACAAAGACAGGGGGACCTGATCCTAGACCAGTAGTAGTCTGAGATGCTTTTAGAACACGGGACCAGATGTTTGAGCTCCAGCCAAGAGCTACAACCCCTTCTCCTTTTAGAGGCTGGTGAGCTATGGTTTCTCCTCCTTGGGGGACTGTTTACATTCAAACTAGCACTATAGAACTGACTGCAATAGTGTCAGTCAGTGGCAACCAGAAATTCAGGGGCTGTTATGTTATTGCCCCTCCTCTAATTTACTTGACTGTTTTGCAAGTAATTTTTGCATGTAACTTTTGTTACACCTTTAGCACCTGTTAGAGGTGGTAAAGGAGTTACTAGACTGGTCACCAATCAGACCTGTTAGAGGTGGTAAAGGAGTTACTAGACTGGTCACCAATCAGACCTGTTAGAGGTGATAAAAGAGTTACTAGACTGGTCACCAATCAGACCTGTTAGAGGTGATAAAGGAGTTACTAGACTGGTCACCAATCAGACCTGTTAGAGGTGATAAAGGAGTTACTAGACTGGTCACCAATCAGACCTGTTAGAGGTGGTAAAGGAGTTACTAGACTGGTCACCAATCAGACCTGTTAGAGGTGAGTTACTAGACTGGTCACCAATCAGACCTGTTAGAGGTGATAAAGGAGTTACTAGACTGGTCACCAATCAGACCTGTTAGAGGTGATAAAGGAGTTTCTAGACTGGTCACCAATCAGACCTGTTAGAGGTGATAAAGGAGTTACTAGACTGGTCACCAATCAGATCTGTTAGAGGTGGTAAAGGAGTTACTAGACTGGTCACCAATCAGACCTGTTAGAGGTGATAAAGGAGTTACTAGACTGGTCACCAATCAGACCTGTTAGAGGTGATAAAGGAGTTACTAGACTGGTCACCAATCAGACCTGTTAGAGGTGGTAAAGGAGTTACTAGACTGGTCACCAATCAGACCTGTTAGAGGTGATAAAGGAGTTTCTAGACTGGTCACCAATCAGACCTGTTAGAGGTGATAAAGGAGTTACTAGACTGGTCACCAATCAGATCTGTTAGAGGTGGTAAAGGAGTTACTAGACTGGTCACCAATCAGACCTGTTAGAGGTGATAAAGGAGTTACTAGACTGGTCACCAATCAGACCTGTTAGAGGTGAGTTACTAGACTGGTCACCAATCAGACCTGTTAGAGGTGATAAAGGAGTTACTAGACTGGTCACCAATCAGGCCTGTTAGAGGTGATAAAGGAGTTACTAGACTGGTCACCAATCAGACCTGTTAGAGGTGATAAAGGAGTTACTAGACTGGTCACCAATCAGATCTGTTAGAGGTGGTAAAGGAGTTACTAGACTGGTCACCAATCAGACCTGTTAGAGGTGAGTTACTAGACTGGTCACCAATCAGACCTGTTAGAGGTGATAAAGGAGTTACTAGACTGGTCACCAATCAGACCTGTTAGAGGTGAGTTACTAGACTGGTCACCAATCAGACCTGTTAGAGGTGATAAAGGAGTTACTAGACTGGTCACCAATCAGGCCTGTTAGAGGTGATAAAGGAGTTACTAGACTGGTCACCAATCAGACCTGTTAGAGGTGATAAAGGAGTTACTAGACTGGTCACCAAGAACTGCCTGGATTACACCACATAGAACTGCCTGGATTACACCACATAGTACTGCCTGGATTACACCACATAACACTGCCTGGATTACACCTCATAATACTGCCTGGATTACCACACATAATACTGCCTGGATTACACCACATAATACTGACTGGATTACACCACATAACACTGCCTGGATTACACCACATAGTGCTGACTGGATTACACCACATAGTACTGCCTGGATTACACCACATAATACTGCCTGGATTACACCACATAGTACTGCCTGGATTACACCACATAATACTGCCTGGATTACACCACATAGTACTGCCTGGATTACACCAAATAGTACTGCCTGGATTACACCACATAACACTGCCTGGATTACACCTCATAATACTGCCTGGATTACCACACATAATACTGACTGGATCACACCACATAACACTGCCTGGATTACACCACATAGTACTGCCTGGATTACACCACATAATACTGCCTGGATTACACCACATAATACTGCCTGGATTACACCACATAATACTGCCTGGATTACACCACATAGTACTGCCTGGATTACGCCACATATTACTGCCTGGATTACGCCACATAGTACTGACTGGATTACACCACATAGTACTGACTGGATTACACCACATAGTACTGACTGGATTACACCACATAGCACAGGGTGGCTGTATCAACGTGAACTGATGTGTGTCAGCGTCTTTATACCTCATAAAATAATTTAAAATGTTGAAAGATAATGATGATATAATTCCACTCTGAAACCTTATAATTGTATGAAATTGATTAGAATCATAAAATTATAATCTGATGATGGGTGTAGTTTTACTTGGAATTAGATTAAAACAATGTATCTGTTTAGTGGTGCCGACCTGGCTAGGCCTCTGGGAGATTTGGGAGAGGAGAGGGAGTACTTCTCAAGGTCTCTCTAATCTCGGGGGAATGGATCTGTCGGCTGGGTAGTGATACAGTATGTGCGTAGGATACCTACTGTTTGTGTGTGGAGGTATGTGCGTAAGGAGCCAGTATAAAATGGATGGTTTTGTACAACGGAGGACGTCCTCGTGAATAAACACTTTTGACTCTTGTAAAACTGAGAAATCTGTCTGTTTCATTTAAACCAGAATCTTACAAACTCTGGGTTGCAGACGGAGAAGATTAATTGAAGTTTATGAACATTGATAACAAAATTCTCATAACAATACCTCTCTTTGTTTTCTCCTTCACTCTCCATCTCTTTCTCCTCTTCAGTCAGTCTGGAGTGCTGTTCCATCTGTGGCCACAAGGTGGAGTGAGAGGATCACAAGGAGCACCAACCAGCGCCGTTAAACCACACACAGTCATGTACATTCTCAGTTGTCGTCTCTCTAATCTAGGCCAGGTGACTGACAGGAGAGATGACCAAGGGCTCTGGGCTTGGATTTAAAAGATGGCTACCGGTGTTGAAGGTGTGGTTTCTCAGTGAAGATGCAGCCAGTGAAAGAACTGATATGAGACCTGTACTCCACATCGTAGAAGGAGACCTGTACTCCACTTCGTAGAAGGAGACCTGTACTCCACATCGTAGAAGGAGACCTGTACTCCACATCGTAGAAGGAGACCTGTACTCCACATCGTAGAAGGAGACCTGTACTCCACATCGTAGAAGGAGACCTGTACTCCACATCGTAGAAGGAGACCTGTACTCCACATCGTAGAAGGAGACCTGTACTCTACATCGTAGGAGACCTGTACTCCACATCGTAGAAGGAGACCTGTACTCCACATCGTAGAAGGAGACCTGTACTCCACATCGTAGAAGGAGACCTGTACTCCACATCGTAGAAGGAGACCTGTACTCCACATCGTAGAAGGAGACCTGTACTCCACATCGTAGGAGACCTGTACTCCACATCGTAGAAGGAGACCTGTACTCCACATCGTAGAAGGAGACCTGTACTCCACATCGTAGAAGGAGACCTGTACTCCACATCGTAGAAGGAGACCTGTACTCCACATCGTAGGAGACCTGTCCTCCACATCGTAGAAGGAGACCTGTACTCCACATCGTAGAAGGAGACCTGTACTCCACATCGTAGAAGGAGACCTGTACTCCACATCGTAGAAGGAGACCTGTACTCCACATCGTAGAAGGACACCTGTACTCCACATCGTAGAAGGAGACCTGTACTCCACATCGTAGAAGGAGACCTGTACTCCACATCGTAGGAGACCGGTACTCCACATCGTAGAAGGAGACCTGTATTCCACATCGTAGAAGGAGACCTGTACTCCACATCGTAGGAGACCTGTACTCCACATCGTAGGAGACCTGTACTCCACATCGTAGAAGGAGACCTGTACTCCACATCGTAGAAGGAGACCTGTACTCCACATCGTAGAAGGAGACCTGTACTCCACATCGTAGAAGGAGACCTGTACTCCACATCGTAGAAGGAGACCTGTACTCCACATCGTAGAAGGAAACCTGTACTCCACATCGTAGAAGGAAACCTGTACTCCACATCGTAGAAGGAGACCTGTACTCCACATCGTAGAAGGAAACCTGTACTCCACATCGTAGAAGGAGACCTATACTCCACATCGTAGGAGACCTGTACTCCATATTGTAGAAGGAGACTTGTACTCCACATCGTAGACTTCTCAGGGACTAAAAGTCAGATTCACTATGGACTCATCACAATGGTGCCTAAATAGGACTCATCACAATGGTGCCTAAATAGGACTCATGACAATGGTGCCTAAATAGGACTCATCACAATGGTCCCTAAATAGGACTCATGACAATGGTGCCTAAATAGGACTCATCACAATGGTGCCTAAATAGCTCATCACAATGGTGCCTAAATAGGACTCATCACAATGGTGCCTAAATAGGACTCATCACAATGGTGCCTAAATAGGACTCATCACAATGGTGCCTAAATAGGACTCATCACAATGGTGCCTAAATAGGACTCATCACAATGGTGCCTAAATAGGACTCATCACAATGGTGCCTAAATAGGACTCATCACAATGGTGCCTAAATAGGACTCATCACAATGGTCCCTAAATAGGACTCATCACAATGGTGCCTAAATAGGACTCATCACAATGGTGCCTAAATAGGACTCATCACAATGGTGCCTAAATAGGACTCATCACAATGGTGCCTAAATAGGACTCATCACAATGGTGCCTAAATAGGACTCATCACAATGGTGCCTGAATAGGACTCATCACAATGGTGCCTAAATAGGACTCATCACAATGGTGCCTAAATAGGACTCATCACAATGGTCCATAATGCGTTTGAGAAAATAACTTTGATGCATTCACAGATTTCCACACTTAACCAGTACATGCACATACGCTAATATGATAAAATATGCAAAACAGTCGCTAACAAATCTTCTTGGACCAAATGACACCAAATTCAGAATGTAGAGGCCCATGGAACATCTTCACCTAGTCTGAGAAACGCTAAGGGTCAACAGATAGCTGATTTTATGTGTCCATTTAAATCCCTGTAAATCCACTCCACAGTGGCCTATCAACTTGAAACCTGTCATCACTATCATGGACGTCTCTAAGATGAACCACACTGAATGTTGTCCTGATATCTATAAAAAAAACAAGGAAACTATTAACAAATCATGATTTGCATATGTAGAACTAGTGTTCAAACCCATTTGGAATCATCTTCTCCTTTATGAGCCATACATCAGATTCACTTCAGATTCTTAGTATTTAATGGTTTAGAGAAAAAATAGTTGCTACGTTAAATATGCCTCACTTTACCTATAGATGCATGTTAGCACACATGCTAATGCTAACACATACTTTAAACATCTACTCATGAACCATAGATCAGATTGACTCTAGATTTGGTATTTGTACTTGGTAGACTGGTATATAGATTTGGTGTATAGATTTGGTATATAGACTCAATGAATTAGCCACTAAAGAATTAGAGAATGATTACTTGAGAATGATTACGTACAGTGCCTTGCGAAAGTATTTGGCCCCCTTGAACTTTGCGACCTTTTGCCACATTTCAGGCTTCAAACATAAAGATATAAAACTGTATTTTTTTGTGAAGAATCAACAACAAGTGGGACACAATCATGAAGTGGAACGACATTTATTGGATATTTCAAACTTTTTTAACAAATCAAAAACTGAAAAATTGGGCGTGCAAAATTATTCAGCCCCCTTAAGTTAATACTTTGTAGCGCCACCTTTTGCTGCGATTACAGCTGTAAGTCGCTTGGGGTATGTCTCTATCAGTTTTGCACATCGAGAGACTGAAATTTGTTCCCATTCCTCCTTGCAAAACAGCTTGAGCTCAGTGAGGTTGGATGGAGAGCATTTGTGAACAGCAGTTTTCAGTTCTTTCCACAGATTCTCGATTGGATTCAGGTCTGGACTTTGACTTGGCCATTCTAACACCTGGATATGTTTATTTTTGAACCATTCCATTGTAGATTTTGCTTTATGTTTTGGATCATTGTCTTGTTGGAAGACAAATCTCCGTCCCTGTCTCAGGTCTTTTGCAGACTCCATCAGGTTTTCTTCCAGAATTGTCCTGTATTTGGCTCCATCCATCTTCCCATCAATTTTAACCATCTTCCCTGTCCCTGCTGAAGAAAAGCAGGCCCAAACCATGATGCTGCCACCACCATGTTTGACAGTGGGGATGGTGTGTTCAGCTGTGTTGCTTTTACGCCAAACATAACGTTTTGCATTGTTGCCAAAAAGTTCAATTTTGGTTTCATCTGACCAGAGCACCTTCTTCCACATGTTTGGTGTGTCTCCCAGGTGGCTTGTGGCAAACTTTAAACGACACTTTTTATGGATATCTTTAAGAAATGGCTTTCTTCTTGCCACTCTTCCATAAAGGCCAGATTTGTGCAATATACGACTGATTGTTGTCCTATGGACAGAGTCTCCCACCTCAGCTGTAGATCTCTGCAGTTCATCCAGAGTGATCATGGGCCTCTTGGCTGCATCTCTGATCAGTCTTCTTCTTGTATGAGCTGAAAGTTTAGAGGGACGGCCAGGTCTTGGTAGATTTGCAGTGGTCTGATACTCCTTCCATTTCAATATTATTGCTTGCACAGTGCTCCTTGGGATGTTTAAAGCTTGGGAAATCTTTTTGCATCCAAATCTGGCTTTAAACTTCTTCACAACAGTATCTCGGACCTGCCTGGTGTGTTCCTTGTTCTTCATGATGCTCTCTGCGCTTTTAACGGACCTCTGAGACTATCACAGTGCAGGTGCATTTATACGGAGACTTGATTACACACAGGTGGATTGTATTTATCATCATTAGTCATTTAGGTCAACATTGGATCATTCAGAGATCCTCACTGAACTTCTGGAGAGAGTTTGCTGCACATAAAGTAAAGGGGCTGAATAATTTTGCACGCCCAATTTTTCAGTTTTTGATTTGTTAAAAAAGTTTGAAATATCCAATAAATGTCGTTCCACTTCATGATTGTGTCCCACTTGTTGTTGATTCTTCACAAAAAAATACAGTTTTATATCTTTATGTTTGAAGCCTGAAATGTGGCAAAAGGTCGCAAAGTTCAAGGGGGCCGAATACTTTCGCAAGACACTGTACTTTCATTGTCGGCCACTAGATGAAATGCTCTTATGTAGTTGACTTGCAAATCCAATCAGCCTTTTCCACATTGATTTAATGTCCTCACATTTATGTTTTGGGTTGAAGTGAAGAGGAAACTACATTGATTACAACAAGGGAAAGGGGGAAAATGTCAAAATACAATTACAAAATAACATAAAGATCAATGTTTGAAAAATAAACAACAAAATACTTGTATTTTCAAGTGTATTTAATTAAAATGTATGTATTTTGTATTTTAAAATGCACTGAAGTCACTCTGGATAAGAGTGTCTGATAAATGACCAAATGTATTAGTGAAAATGAACATACCAAAATGAACTGCAATGTGCTGGGGCAATAAACTAAAAAGTTCCCCCCTTCAGGGTCCCCAGGACCAGGACTAAAGGACACTGATCTACAGTATGGTACAGTAGCTTTCCCAGAAGCCTGGTTACAGTATGGTACAGTAGCTTTCCCAGAAGCCTGGTGCAGCTCTGGGTGCAGCTCTGGGTGGAGCTCTGGGTGGAGCTCTGCATCCACCTTCCATATCAATCCTGGGGGCGATTACATTTTGCTCATGGGTGTAATAGCCCGCCTGTTCGAGGAAGTTACTCAATGACATGTCTGCGGATGGATGGCCGCATATGATCATGAGCAACCCCCTGCTGATGCAATAGGTGTTGACCGGGTTAAAGTTCCTCAGGTCCTCGTGCTGGGTCACATAGACCTTATCTACTATCCTGTCTGAACGCATACTGATGATGAGGCGGTCCATGTTGCTGTTATCTATGTTACCAGTGTTGTACTTCCTGACGTACTCAGGCATGGAATCAGATGTTGGGAGGTGGAGGTTGCCCACCTCATAGAATGGGTAGCCACCATAAGGAAGCAGCCTCTTGCAGACATTGTTTTCACACTCAAGTCTGTTCTTGAAGTTATGGAAACCAAAGTCTCCCTCTTCGGGGTCGTAATTTGCAAACATCTGGTTGTCGTTGTCAAAGACGATGTAATCGTTGGCGAACCAGAAAAGGAGCTTGAGTCCGTGCCTCGGCCAGGGACGACCAAACAAAGAATTTCTAAGCGCCTCCATATTGTTCAATGTTTGAACCATGGTACCCCTGGGGGAGGGAGAGAGAGATGAATAGAGAGAGTGAGAGAGAGAGAGAGAGAGAGAGAGAGAGGGGGGGGGGAAACAGACATAATTAAACAATAATCATAGTGATAGACTTAAAACCTCTTGAAACTCTGGGGGCGGTATTTCCTTTTTGGATAAAAATTTTTCCCGTTTTAAACAGGATATTTTGTCACGACAAGATGCTCGACTATGCATATAATTGACAGCTTTGGATAGAAAACACTCTGACGTTTCCAAAACTGCAAAGATATTGTCTGTGAGTGCAACAGAACTGATGTTACAGGCGAAACCCAGATAAAAATCCAATCAGGAAGTGCCCCATATTTTGAAAGCGCTGCATGCCAATGACTCCTCTACAGCATCGTGACGTATTTTTGCGCATTTATGTTGAAGAATAGCCGTAAGGGACCACATTGAGCAAGTGGTCACATGATGGCTCCCGCAGAAAATCTTGCATAAAGTACAGAGGTAGCCATTATTCCAATCGCTTCTAATAACCAATTGTCCTGGTGGATATATTATCCAATAGATATGTGAAAAACACCTTCAGGATTTATTCTAAACAGCGTTTGCCATGTTTCTGTCGATATTATGGAGCTAATTTTGAAAAAAGTTTGGAGTTGTAGTGACCGCATTTTCCGGTCGATTTCTCAGCCAAACGTGAAGAACAAACGGAGCTATTTCGCCTACAAAAATAATATTTTTGGAAAAAAGGAACATTTGCTATCTAACTGGGAGTCTCGTGAGTGAAAACATCCGAAGTTCATCAAAGGTAAACTATTTAATTTGATTGCTTTTCTGATTTCCGTGACCAAGTTACCTGCTGCTAGCTGGACATAATGCTATGCTAGGCTATCGATAAACTTACACAAATGCTTGTCTAGCGTTGGCTGTAAAGCATATTTTGAAAATCTGAGATGAAAGTGTGATTAACAGAAGGCTAAGCTGTGTCTCAATATATTTCATTTGTGATTTTCATGAATATTTTCTAGGGATATTTATGTCCGCTGCGTTATGCTAATTAGTTTCAGGCGATGATTTACGCTCCCGGATCCGGGATGGGTAGTATGTTACCTTCCATATACAGTATAAGCCTCTGTTAAGAGGTCTGGACCTTTATGGCGTTGGAGTGCACTAACCTGGCTGTTCCCTACATCACTACACTGGCAAAAGTGTTACAGGCTGTTTAAATGTATTTTTATATTTCGAGGTTGGATGTTAGAACGTAGGGACAACCAATTGGTGTCACCTCCTTAGTCAGTATGTGTTACACCTGTGCTGGCCCAGGTGAAATTTAAGAGCGGAGGGTGGGTTAACTCCTTTAGTTGTCTTGGTAGATGTGGAGGGTTAACTCCTCTAGTTGTCTTGGTAGATGTGGAGGGTTAACTCCTCTAGGTGTCTTGGTAGATGTGAAGGGTTAACTCCTCTAGTTGTCTTGGTAGATGTGGAGGGTTAACTCCTTTAGTTGTCTTGGTAGATGTGGAGTGTTAACTCCTTTAGTTGTCTTGATAGATGTGGAGGGTTAACTCCTTTAATTGTGGTTTACTTCATGTCTTTAAGTTTGGTGTGTGTTTTCATTTTGTTTGCCTGTTCTTGGTGAATTTAGTGGGTCTCATGGTGGGTGTCTTTTAGGCTCCAGTTGTTGTTGCTAGTCAACGTTCAGTGGACACCATGAGTGTCTTTCAGAACCTCTCCTAAAACCCCAGCCTTGTCGTTTTGGTTGCTGTCAGTGACTCTTTGTTAGTTCCCCCTTCTGTTTCAGTGACATATTTGGTTTTCTTGCTGTGGAACGTGACAATAGAACATAAAAAAGAAAGGAGGACCAAGGCACTCTTCATTTCATTAATTAAAATGCCTTTATTTGTATGGCATGTTCAATAGAAACAAAGTTTTAAAAATCTGACGAAAGCAAATCCCTGACGAAGGCCATGCAGCCGAAACACGTCGGATTTTTAAAACTTTGTTTCTATTGAACCTACAAATAAAGGCATTTGAATTAATTGAATGAAGAGTGCCTTTTTATTTATTTTTATTTCACCTTTATTTAACCAGGTAGGCTAGTTGAGAACAAGTTCTCATTTACAACTGCGACCTGGCCAAGATAAAGCATAGCAGTGTGAACAGACAACACAGAGTTACACATGGAGTAAACAATTAACAAGTCAATAACACAGTAGAAAAAAAAGAGAGTCTATATACATTGTGTGCAAAAGGCATGAGGAGGTAGGCAAATAATTACAATTATGCAGATTAACACTGGAGTGATAAATGATCAGATGGTTATGTAAAGGTACAGGTAGAGATACTGGTGTGCAAAAGAGCAGAAAAGTAAATTAAAAAAAACAGTATGGGGATGAGGTAGGTGAAAATGGGTGGGCTATTTACCGATAGACTATGTACAGCTGCAGCGATCGGTTAGCTGCTCAGATAGCAGATGTTTGAAGTTGGTGAGGGAGATAAAAGTCTCCAACTTCAGCGATTTTTGCAATTCGTTCCAGTCACAGGCAGCAGAGAACTGGAACGAAAGGCGGCCAAATGAGGTGTTGGCTTTAGGGATGATCAGTGAGCTACACCTGCTGGAGCGCGTGCTACGGATGGGTGTTGCCATCGTGACCAGTGAACTGAGATAAGGCGGAGCTTTACCTAGCATGGACTTGTAGATGACCTGGAGCCAGTGGGTCTGGCGACGAATATGTAGCGGGGGCCAGCCGACTAGAGCATACAAGTCGCAGTGGTGGGTGGTATAAGGTGCTTTAGTGACAAAACGGATGGCACTGTGATAAACTGCATCCAGTTTGCTGAGTAGAGTGTTGGAAGCAATTTTGTAGATGACATCGCCGAAGTCGAGGATCGGTAGGATAGTCAGTTTTACTAGGGTAAGTTTGGCGGCGTGAGTGAAGGAGGCTTTGTTGCGGATTAGAAAGCCGACTCTTGATTTGATTTTCGATTGGAGATGTTTGATATGAGTCTGGAAGGAGAGTTTACAGTCTAGCCAGACACCTAGGTACTCATAGATATCCACATATTCAAGGTCGGAACCATCCAGGGTGGTGATGCTGGTTAGGCGTGCGGGTGCAGGCAGCGAACGGTTGAAAAGCATGCATTTGGTTTTACTAGCGTTTAAGAGCAGTTGGAGGCCACGGAAGGAGTGTTGTATGGCATTGAAGCTCGTTTGGAGGATAGATAGCACAGTGTCCAAGGACGGGCCGGAAGTATATACAGTGCCTTGCGAAAGTATTCGGCCCCCTTGAACTTTGCAACCTTTTGCCACATTTCAGGCTTCAAACATAAAGATATAAAACTGTATTTTTTTGTGAAGAATCAACAACAAGTGGGACACAATCATGAAGTGGAACGACATTTATTGGATATTTCAAACTTTTTTAACAAATCAAAAACTGAAAAATTGGGCGTGCAAAATTATTCAGCCCCTTTACTTTCAGTGCAGCAAACTCTCTCCAGAAGTTCAGTGAGGATCTCTGAATGATCCAATGTTGACCTAAATGACTAATGATGATAAATACAATCCACCTGTGTGTAATCAAGTCTCCGTATAAATGCACCTGCACTGTGATAGTCTCAGAGGTCCGTTAAAAGCGCAGAGAGCATCATGAAGAACAAGGAACACACCAGGCAGGTCCGAGATACTGTTGTGAAGAAGTTTAAAGCCGGATTTGGATACAAAAAGATTTCCCAAGCTTTAAACATCCCAAGGAGCACTGTGCAAGCGATAATATTGAAATGGAAGGAGTATCAGACCACTGTAAATCTACCAAGACCTGGCCGTCCCTCTAAACTTTCAGCTCATACAAGGAGAAGACTGATCAGAGATGCAGCCAAGAGGCCCATGATCACTCTGGATGAACTGCAGAGATCTACAGCTGAGGTGGGAGACTCTGTCCATAGGACAACAATCAGTCGTATATTGCACAAATCTGGCCTTTATGGAAGAGTGGCAAGAAGAAAGCCATTTCTTAAAGATATCCATAAAAAGTGTCGTTTAAAGTTTGCCACAAGCCACCTGGGAGACACACCAAACATGTGGAAGAAGGTGCTCTGGTCAGATGAAACCAAAATTGAACTTGTTGGCAACAATGCAAAATGTTATGTTTGGCCTACAAGCAACACAGCTGAACACACCATCCCCACTGTCAAACATGGTGGTGGCAGCATCATGGTTTGGGCCTGCTTTTCTTCAGCAGGGACAGGGAAGATGGTTAAAATTGATGGGAAGATGGATGGAGCCAAATACAGGACCATTCTGGAAGAAAACCTGATGGAGTCTGCAAAAGACCTGAGACTGGGACGGAGATTTGTCTTCCAACAAGACAATGATCCAAAACATAAAGCAAAATCTACAATGGAATGGTTCAAAAATAAACATATCCAGGTGTTAGAAATGCCAAGTCAAAGTCCAGACCTGAATCCAATCGAGAATCTGTGGAAAGAACTGAAAACTGCTGTTCACAAATGCTCTCCATCCAACCTCACTGAGCTCGAGCTGTTTTGCAAGGAGGAATGGGAAAAAATGTCAGTCTCTCGATGTGCAAAACTGATAGAGACATACCCCAAGCGACTTACAGCTGTCATCGCAGCAAAAGGTGGCGCTACAAAGTATTAACTTAAGGGGGCTGAATAATTTTGCACGCCCAATTTTTCAGTTTTTGATTTGTTAAAAAAGTTTGAAATATCCAATAAATGTCGTTCCACTTCATGATTGTGTCCCACTTGTTGTTGATTCTTCACAAAAAAATACAGTTTTATATCTTTATGTTTGAAGCCTGAAATGTGGCAAAAGGTCGCAAAGTTCAAGGGGGCCGAATACTTTCGCAAGGCACTGTAGAATGGTGTCGTCTGCGTAGAGGTGGATCAAGGAATCGCCCGCAGCAAGAGCAACATCATTGATATATACAGAGAAAAGAGTCTGAGCCTTGGTCCTCCTTTCTTTTTGATGACCAATTCACCCCTTTTACCAAAGAGCACCTTCTGTCTACCAGAATGTACTATTGTGTACCTCAGTAGCGCTTCCCTTCCTCCTCTTTCTACTAGTGACAATAGGACAGTTGTTATCGTTGGCCTAAAATAACTGTGGTAACCTAGTAACGTGAGCCCTCTTGACGATTATCATGAAACGTCATCAACATGAACAGCCCGGCAGGTTTGAGCACATTTTCACTTAGAAGAATTTGGCAGCACTTCCATCAACGGACAATACACTCTAAGTGAGTCCCAAATGCCACCCTATTCCCTATATAGTGCCCTTTTTTTGAACAGGACCCAATGGGGAATAGGGTGTCATTTGGGACCACGCCTGGATGAGTCAAGTGTTAGTTTGAAATATAATCTCCTGAAGGATCCAGGAACATGAAACTTAAAGGGAAATAAAATATTTAACTACATGACAATGAATGCAAGGTTTAAATAGTTACCAAACAGTATACCTGTTAAAGTTATAAGTGAACTTCATAAACAGAAGGTAAAATCTGTCTCTCTTACCGTATCATGTTTTAATGCAGAAAAAATGTGTTGATAATGTATATATTTTCAGCCACAATCTGTCAGGTTTCAGGTAACGTCAACTTATTAAAAGTTAATACATTTTGATAGTACTGCTTTATTATTCTGGAAAAACTTCATATAAAATAGTATATAAATATTCACTGAGTAAATAAAACATTAGGAAGAACTGCTCTTTCCATGACATAGACTGACCAGGTGAATCCAGGTGAAAGATATGATCCCTTATTGATGTCACCTGTTAAATCCACTTCAATCAAATCAAATGTATTTATATAGCCCTTCGTACATCAGCTGATATCTCAAAGTGCTGTACAGAAACCCAGCCTAAAACCCCAAACAGCAAGCAATGCAGGTGTAGATGGAGGGGGGACAGACTTGTTTAGTAAAGACAGACTAGATCTAACTTGTTTAGTAAAGACAGACTAGATCTAACTTGTTTAGTAAGGACAGACTAGATCTAACTTGTTTAGTAAAGACAGACTAGATCTAACTTGTTTAGTAAGGACAGACTAGATCTAACTTGTTTAGTAAAGACAGACTAGATCTAACTTGTTTAGTAAAGACAGACTAGATCTAACTTGTTTAGTAAAGACAGACTAGATCTAACTTGTTTAGTAAAGACAGACTAGATCTAACTTGTTTAGTAAAGACAGACTAGATCTAACTTGTTTAGTAAAGACAGACTAGATCTAACTTGTTTAGTAAAGACAGACTAGATCTAACTTGTTTACTAAGACAGACTAGATCTAACTTGTTTAGTAAAGACAGACTAGATCTAACTTGTTTAGTAAAGACAGACTAGATCTAACTTGTTTAGTAAAGACAGACTAGATCTAAGTTGTTTAGTAAAGACAGACTAGATCTAACTTGTTTAGTAAGGACAGACTAGATCTAACTTGTTTAGTAAAGACAGACTAGATCTAACTTGTTTAGTAAAGACAGACTAGATCTAACTTGTTTAGTAAGGACAGACTAGATCTAACTTGTTTAGTAAAGACAGACTAGATCTAACTTGTTTAGTAAAGACAGACTAGATCTAACTTGTTTAGTAAGGACAGACTAGATCTAACTTGTTTAGTAAAGACAGACTAGATCTAACTTGTTTAGTAAAGACAGACTAGATCTAACTTGTTTAGTAAAGACAGACTAGATCTAACTTGTTTAGTAAGGACAGACTAGATCTAACTTGTTTAGTAAAGACAGACTAGATCTAACTTGTTTAGTAAAGACAGACTAGATCTAACTTGTTTAGTAAAGACAGACTAGATCTAACTTGTTTAGTAAAGACAGACTAGATCTAACTTATTTAGTAAAGACAGACTAAATCTAACTTATTTAGTAGTAAAGACAGACTAGATCTAACTTATTTAGTAAAGACAGACTAGATCTAACTTGTTTAGTAAAGACAGACTAGATCTAACTTGTTAAGTAAAGACAGACTAGATCTAACTTGTTTAGTAAAGACAGACTAGATCACAAAAAAGCACATCATAAATGTTTTTTCTGTACCTGGTGTTTATATTAAATGTAATCTCTTGTTCCCTGGTGCTCGGTGTCCCTGTAGATCTGTATGAGGCCGTGTGAGAAGATGATTGGATGATCTGCAAGCTTTGCTGTCTGTGTGTCTGTGTATCATTATTTACTCTGGGGGCAGGACTAACCCATGAAGAGCCCAGAGATTACAGGAAATGATACTGAACGTAATCCCAGTCCTGGGCTGGGCTGTGTTCCGTACCACAAAGTTCTTCCCTACTTCCTGCCTCTTCGATTCATGAAGAGTCTCCGAGTTGAAGCTTTTATCTAGGATCAGTTTTAATCCTTATAATCATAGTGAAAGAGATTACATAGACAGGGGCACCTGATCCTAGACCAGCTGTAGTCTGAGACCCAGATGTTTGAGCTACAGCCAAGGGCTCAACCCTTTCCTCCTTTTTAAGGACCGGTGAGCTACGGTTTCTCCTTTTTGGGGGACTAATTCCATTCAAACTAGCTGCTTTAGTGTCCGTCAGTAACAACCAGTAATTCAGGTTCTGTTATAAACATCTCTTTTTGTCTAGCCTGTTTTGCATGTTACTTTTGTTCCTCCTTTAGCACCTGTTAGAGATGATAAAGGAGTTACTAGACTGGTCACCAATCAGACCTGTTAGAGGTGGTAAAGGAGTTAGTAGACTGGTCACCAATCAGACCTGTTAGAGGTGATAAAGGAGTTACTAGACTGGTCACCAATCAGACCTGTTAGAGGTGGTAAAGGAGTTACTAGACTGGTCACCTATCAGACCTGTTAGAGGTGAGTTACTAGACTGGTCACCAATCAGACCTGTTAGAGGTGGTAAAGGAGTTACTAGACTGGTCACCTATCAGACCTGTTAGAGGTGAGTTACTAGACTGGTCACCAATCAGACCTGTTAGAGGTGATAAAGGAGTTACTAGACTGGTCACCAATCAGACCTGTTAGAGGTGATAAAGGAGTTACTAGACTGGTCACCAATCAGATCTGTTAGAGGTGGTAAAGGAGTTACTAGACTGGTCACCAATCAGACCTGTTAGAGGTGATAAAGGAGTTACTAGACTGGTCACCAATCAGATCTGTTAGAGGTGGTAAAGGAGTTACTAGACTGGTCACCAATCAGACCTGTTAGAGGTGATAAAGGAGTTACTAGACTGGTCACCTATCAGACCTGTTAGAGGTGAGTTACTAGACTGGTCACCAATCAGACCTGTTAGAGGTGATAAAGGAGTTACTAGACTGGTCACCTATCAGACCTGTTAGAGGTGAGTTACTAGACTGGTCACCTATCAGACCTGTTAGAGGTGAGTTACTAGACTGGTCACCAATCAGACCTGTTAGAGGTGATAAAGGAGTTACTAGACTGGTCACCAATCAGACCTGTTAGAGGTGAGTTACTAGACTGGTCACCAATCAGACCTGTTAGAGGTGATAAAGGAGTTACTAGACTGGTCACCTATCAGAACTGTTAGAGGTGATAAACAAGATCAAAATATATGATAATCTCAAAATGCAGACAGGTTGTGTGAACTGGGTCCAACTCCAAACTATGTCCTGTACATGTTTGTAACACCTAAAGAGATTGTGTTCAGATCAGTACAAAAATAGGTATGGAATAACCAAAGAGTTTAATGGATTCCTTCATTATGTAAATGTCTTCAATAAGATCCTTGCTATATAACCTGATTCTGAGGGTTGTTAAAACCTTTTAGGGATAGGGGGCAGCATTTTTACTTTCGATGAATTGCGTGCCCATAGTGAACTGCCTCCTACTCTGTCCCAGATTCTAATATATGCATATTAGTATTACTATTGGATAGAAAACACTCTGAAGTTTCTAAAACTGTTTGAATTATGTCTGTGAGTATAACAGAACTCATAGGGCAGGCAAACGTACAAACAGGAAGTGGAAATTCTGGGGCTGGTTGATTTTCAACTCATTGCCAGTAAGATATGGATCTGTTCGCACTTCCTACGCCTTCCACTAGATGTCAACAGTCAGTAGAACGTGGAATGAAGCCTCTAGTGTGATGTGGGGCCGGACGGGAGGGGAATGAGTCACTGGTCTGGCAGAATGCCAGTTCCTGGTTATGCGCAGTACTCATTATATCGCCTTGCGTTCCATTACTCTGTCAACAAAAACGAATGCTCCGGTTGGAACGTTATTGGATATGTGTGATAATAACATCCTGAAGATTGATTCTCTACTTAGTTTGACCAGTTTATTCGACCTGGAATATAACTTTTTAAAGTTTTCGTCCGAGTTCGCCTGGACCAGCGCCAGCTTTTGGACATGTGAACTAAACGTGCTAGCAAAAGTAGCTAATTGGACACTAGTAATGGACATTATCGAACAAAACAACAATTTATTGTGGAACTAGGATTCCTTGCACTGCATTCTGATGAAAGATCATCAAAGGTAAGGGAATATTTATGATGTAATTTCGTATTTCTGTTGACTCCAACATGGCGGAGAAATATATTTACTTCTGAGCGCCGTCTCAGATTATTGCATGGCAGGCTTTTTTCGTAAACTTTTTTAAAAATCTGACACAGCGATTGTATTTTTAATTCTATGTAAAACATGTATCTTTCGTCAAAGTTTATGAGTATTTCTGTTATCTGACGTAGCTCTCTGTAATTACACCGGATATTTGGAGGCATTTCTGAACATGGCGCCAATGTAAACCAAGATTTGTGGATATAAATATGCATATTATCGAACAAAACATAAATGTATTGTGTAACATGATGTCATATGAGTGTCATCTGTTGAAGATTATCAAAGGTTAGTGATTCATTGTCACGTTCTGACCTCTATTTCCTTTGTTTTGCATTTATTTAGTATGGTCAGGGCGTGAGTTGGGTGGGCAGTCTATGTTTGTTTTTCTATGTTTTGGGGCAGTTCTATGTTTTCGGCCTAGTATGGTTCTCAATCAGAGGCAGGTGTCATTAGTTGTCTCTGATTGAGAATCATACTTAGGTAGCCTGGGTTTCACTGTTTGTTTGTGGGTGATTGTTCCTGTCTTTGTGTAGTGTTCACCAGATAGGCTAGGCTGTATTAGGTTTCACGTTCCGTTTGTTGTTTTCGTATTCATTTAGTTATTTCATGTATCGTCATTTATTTCATTAAAGAACATGAGTAACCACCACGCTGCATTTCGGTCCTCTCTGTCAACAAACGAAGAACGCCGTTACAGAATCACCCACCACAACAGGACCAAGCGGTGTGGTAATGGGCAACGGAAAAAGCAGCAGCAGGAGCAGCGCGAGGAGGTATGGACATGGGAGGAGGAATTAGACGGAAGAGGACCCTGGGCTCAGCCAGGAGAATATCGCCGTCCCAAAGAAGAACTGGAGGCAGCGAAAGCGGAGAGGCGCTGGTATGAGGAGGCAGCGCGGCGTCGTGGATGGAAGCCCGGGAGTCAGCCCCAAAAATTTCTTGGGGGGGGGCTAACAGGGAGTATGGCTACGCCAGGTAGGAGACCTGAGCCAACTTCCTGTGGTTACCGGGGGGCTAGAGAGACCGGGCAGGCACCGTGTTATGCTGTGGAGCGCACGGTGTCCCCAGTGCGGGTGCACAGCCCGGTGCGGTACATTCCAGCTCCGCGTATCGGCCGGGCTAGAGTGGGCATCGAGCCAAGTGCCATGAAGCCGGCTCTACGCATCTGGTCTCCAGTGCGTCTCCTTGGGCCGGCTTACATGGCACCAGCCTTGCGCACGGTGTCCCCGGTTCGCCTGCATAGCCCAGTGCGGGCTATTCCACCTCGCCGCACTGGCAGGGCGACCGGGACCATTCAACCGGGTAAGGTTGGGCAGGCTCGGTGCTCAAGAGCTCCAGTGCGCCTGCACGGCCCGGTCTATCCGTCACCACCTCCACACCCCAGCCCTCCGGTGGCAGCTCCCCGTACCAGGCTGTCTCTCCGGCCCATCCGTCCAGAGCCTTCCTCCTCTCCAGCGCTGCCGGAGTCTCCCGCCTCTCCGGCGCTACCAGAGCCTTCCTCTCCAGCGCTGCCGGAGTCTCCCGTCTGTCCGGCGCCTCTGCCGGAGCCTCCCGCCTGTCCGGCGCCGCTGCCGGAGCCTCCCGCCTGTCCGGCGCCTCTGCCGGAGCCTCCCGCCTGTCCGGCGCCTCTGCCGGAGCTTCCCGTCTGCCCGGCGCCATCGGAGCTTCCCGTCTGCCCAGCGCCATCTGAGCTTCCCGTCTGCCCAGCGCCAGCGCCGCCCGTCTGCCCAGCGCCGCCAGTGCCGCCCGTCTGCCCAGCGCCGCCAGCGCCGCCAGTGCCGCCCGTCTGCCCAACGCCGCCAGCGCCGCCCGTCTGCCCAGCGCCGCCAGTGCCGCCCGTCTGCCCAGCGCCGCCAGTGCCGCCCGTCTGCCCAGCGCCGCCAGTGCCGCCCGTCTGCCCAGCGCCGCCAGTGCCGCCCGTCTGCCAGGAGCCGCCAGTGCCGCCCGTCTGCCAGGAGCCGCCAATGCCGCCCGTCAGCCAGGAGCCGCCAGTGCCGCCCGTCAGCCAGGGGCCGCCAGTGCCGCCCGTCAGCCAGGGGCCGCCAGTGCCGCCAGTCAGCCAGGGGCCGCCAGTGCCGCCAGTCAACCAGGGGCCGCCAGTGCCGCCCGTCAGCCAGGGGCCGCCAGTGCCGCCAGTCAGCCAGGGGCCGCCAGTGCCGCCAGTCAACCAGGGGCCGCCAGTGCCGCCAGTCAGCCAGGGGCCGCCAGTCAGCCAGGGGCCGCCAGTGCCGCCAGTCAGCCAGGGGCCGCTAGAGCCCCTCCGCCCGGAGCAGCTGCCCCTCTGTCCCGAGCAGCTGCCCCTCTGTCCCGAGCTGCTGCCGCCCCTCTGTCCCGAGCAGCTGCCGCCCCTCTGTCCCGAGCAGCTGCTTCACCTCTGTCCCGAGCTGCCCCTCTGTCCCAAGCAGCCCCTCTGTCCAGTGGGGTCATTGAGAGGGGTGGGCATGGTGAGTAAGCCACGGAGGCGGACAATAAGGCGGACTAAGACAATGGCGAAGTGGGGTCCGCGTCCCGCGCCAGAGCCGCCACCGCGGACAGATGCCCACCCAGACCCTCCCCTATAGGTCAAGGTTTTGCGGCCGGAGTCCGCACCTTTGGGGGGGGGTACTGTCACGTTCTGACCTCTATTTCCTTTGTTTTGCATTTATTTAGTATGGTCAGGGCGTGAGTTGGGTGGGCAGTCTATGTTTGTTTTTCTATGTTTTCGGCCTAGTATGGTTCTCAATCAGAGGCAGGTGTCATTAGTTGTCTCTGATTGAGAATCATACTTAGGTAGCCTGGGTTTCACTGTTTGTTTGTGGGTGATTGTTCCTGTCTTTGTGTAGTGTTCACCAGATAGGCTGTATTAGGTTTCACGTTCCGTTTGTTGTTTTCGTATTCATTTAGTTATTTCATGTATCGTCATTTATTTCATTAAAGAACATGAGTAACCACCACGCTGCATTTCGGTCCTCTCTGTCAACAAACGAAGAACGCCGTTACATTCATTTTATCTCTAATTCTGCTTTTGTGACTATCTTTGGCTGGGAAAAATGGCTGTGTTTTTTTGGATTTGGTGGTGATCTAACATAAATATATGTTGTGTTTTCGCTGGAAAACATTTTAAAAATCAGACACGATGGGTAGATTAACTTTTCATCTTTCATTTGCTGTATTGGACTTGTTAATGTGTGAAAGTTAAATATTTCCAAAATTTTTTTTGAATTTCCCGCACTGCCTTTTCAGTGGAATGTTGGGAGGGGGAGTTCCACTAGTGGAACCTGTGTCCTAGACAGGTGAAAACCTCTTGAGACTAGGCGGCAGTATTTTGATGTTTGGATGAAAAACATGCCCAAAGTAAACTGCCTATTTCTCAGGCCCAGAAGCTAGAATATGCATATAATTGGCAGATTAGGATAGAAAACCCTCTTAGGTTTCCAAAACTGTCAACATATTGTCTGTGAGTATAACAGAACTGATATTGCAGGCGAAAACCTGAGGAAAATCCAAGCAGGAAGTGCTGTTATTCTGAAACGTCTCTTTTCCATTGCAAGCCTATTCTCCATTTAAAGGGACATCAACCAGATTTCTTTCCCTGTGGCTTCCACAAGGTGTGAACAGTCCTTAGACATAGTTTCAGGCTTTTATTCTGAAAAATGAGCGAGAATGATCACATCAGTGGATAGCTAGGTGTCCCCAGATTTGTGCATAAGCGAGCGCCTGGAGTGAGACCTTTTCTCTCTCTCTCCTATTGAAAAGACTACCGTCCGGTTGACATATTATTGATTATTTATTGTAAAAACAACCTGAGGATTTTACGAACTTTACGGACACTATTTGGAATTTTAGTTTGCCCATCGTGACCGCTAGAGCCTGTGGATTACTAAACAAAACGTGCCAACCAAATAGAGGTTTCTGGATATAAAAATAATCTTTATTGAACTAAACAAACATTTATTGTGTAACTGGGAGTCTCGTGAGTGAAAACATACGAAGATCATCAAAGGTAAGCGATTAATTTTATTGCTTTTCTGACTTTCGTGACCAATCTAATTTGCTGCTAGCTGTTTGTAATGTTTTGTCTGTTGAGAGAGATGTCCTTGCATAAACACTTGGTTTGCTTTCACCAGAAAGCCATTTTGAAATCTGACACGCCAGGTGGATTAACAAGAAACTAAGGTGTGCTTTGGTATATTTGGCACTCTGCAATACACCGGATGTTGACGAAAATGATCCCGCTGATCGGTGCGCCACGTGTCTCTCTTACCGTAGATGAAGGGGAGGAGACCTGGTTAAAGAAGGATTTTTAAGCCTTGAGACATTGTGCCTGTGTTGCCATTCAGAGTGTGAATGGGAAAGACAACATATTGAAGTGCCTTTGAACAGGGTAGGGTATTACGTGCCTGGCGCACCGGTTTTTAGTGTTTCAAGAACTGCAATGCTGCTGATTTTTCATACTCAACAGTTTCCTGTTGGTATCAAGAATGGTCCACCACCCAAAGGACATCCAGCCAACTGGACACAACTGTGGAAAGCATTGGAGTCAACATGGGCCAGCATCCCTGTGGAACGCTTTCAACACCTTGTAGAGTCAACATGGGCCAGCATCCCTGTGGAACGCTTTCAACACCTTGTAGAGTCAACATGGGCCAGCATCCCTGTGGAACGCTTTCAACACCTTGAGTCCGTGCCCTGATGAATTGAGGCTGTTCTGAGGGCAAAATGGGGGTGCAACTCTATATTAGGAAGGTGTTCCTAATGGTTTGTACACTCAGTGTAAAAATAGATATAATTGATTTTGAATCATGTCCTTAGCTAGTTATATTATAACTGTTGTTGTATCTAAACATAAACAATAAACTCAAGACTGGAGAGCAGACCTAGATGATTTCAAACTAGATCAGACCTAGATTAACTCAAACTAGAGCAGACCTAGATGAACTCAAACTAGATCAGACCTAGATGAACTCAGATTAGAGCAGACCTAGATGAACTCAGATTAGATCAGATCTAGATGAACTCAGATTAGAGCAGACCTAGATGAACTCAGATTAGAGCAGACCTAGATGAACTCAAACTAGATCCGACCTAGATGAACTCAAACTAGATCAGACCTAGATGAACTCAGATTAGAGCAGACCTAGAGGAACTCAGATTAGAGCAGACCTAGAGGAACTCAGATTAGATCAGACCTAGATTAACTCAGAATAGAGCAGATCTAGATGAACTCAGATTAGAGCAGACCTAGATGAACTCAGATTAGATCAGACCTAGATGAACTCAGATTAGATCAGACCTAGATGATCCCAGATTGAAGCAGACCTAGATGATCTCAAACTAGATCAGACCTAGATGATCTCAGATTAGATCAGACCTAGATGATCTCAGATTAGATCAGACCTAGATGATCTCAGGTTAGATCAGACCTAGATTAACTCAGATTAGATCAGACCTAGATGATCTCAGATTAGATCAAATAAAGTATCAAGTTGTTAATTGTGAGATAGATTCGGGCATATTCCTTCCTAGAGAGCAAACCTACAAAAATATACAACACAGACTAGATCTAACTTGTTTAGTAAAGACAGACTAGATCTAACTTGTTTAGTAAAGACAGTCTAGATCTAACTTGTTTAGTAAAGACAGACTAGATCTAACTTGTTTAGTAAAGACAGACTAGATCTAACTTGTTTAGTAAGGACAGACTAGATCTAACTTGTTTAGTAAAGACAGACTAGATCACAAAAAAGCACATCATAAATGTTTTTTCTATACCTGGTGTTTATATTAAATGTAATCTCTTGTTCTCTGGTGCTCGGTGTCCCTGTAGATCTGTATGAGGCCGTGTGAGAAGTTGATTGGATGATCTGCAAGCTTTGCTGTCTGTCTGTCTGTCTGTCTGTCTCTGTGTGTGTGTGTGTGTGTGTGTGTGTGTGTGTGTGTGTGTGTGTGTGTGTGTGGTGTCATAACTGGGGGCAGGACTCACCATGAAGATCTCAGGAAATGAAACTGAAAGTAATCAGTCTTGGCCTGGGCTGTGTTACATACCACAAATGTCCCTACTTTGAGCCTCCTTCATTCATAAAGCGTCTCTGAATCAGTGTTATGATCTAGGATCAGTTCTAATCCTTATAATCATCATGGAAAAGATTACAAAGACAGGGGGACCTGATCCTAGACCAGCAGTAGTCTGAGACGCTTTTAGAACACGGGACCAGATGTTTGAGCTCCAGCCAAGAGCTACAACCCTTTCTCCTTTTAGGGACTGGTGAGCTATGGTTTCTCTTCCTTGGGGAACTGCTTACATTCAAACTAACATTGCATTAGCGTCAGTGCATTAGCGTCAGTCACTGCATTAGCGCCAGTCACTGCATTAGCGTCAGTCACTGCATTAGCGTCAGTCACTGCATTAGCGTCAGTGCATTAACGTCAGTCACTGCATTAGCGTCAGTGCATTAACGTCAGTCACTGCATTAGCGTCAGTGCATTAGCGTCAGTCACTGCATTAGCGTCAGTGCATTAGCGTCAGTCACTGCATTAGCGTCAGTCACTGCATTAGCGTCAGTCAGTGCATTAGCGTCAGTCAGTGCATTAGCGTCAGTCAGTGCATTAGCGTCAGTCAGTGCATTAGCGTCAGTCACTGCATTAGCGTCAGTCAGTGCATTAGCGTCAGTCACTGCATTAGCGTCAGTCACTGCATTAGCGTCAGTCAGTGCATTAGCGTCAGTCACTGCATTAGCGTCAGTCACTGCATTAGCGTCAGTCACTGCATTAGCGTCAGTCAGTGCATTAGCGTCAGTCACTGCATTAGCGTCAGTCACTGCATTAGCGTCAGTCAGTGCATTAGCGTCAGTCACTGCATTAGCGTCAGTCAGTGCATTAGCGTCAGTCACTGCATTAGCGTCAGTCACTGCATTAGCGTCAGTCACTGCATTAGCGTCAGTCAGTGCATTAGCGTCAGTCACTGCATTAGCGTCAGTCAGTGCATTAGCGTCAGTCACTGCATTAGCGTCAGTCAGTGCATTAGCGTCAGTGCATTAGCGTCAGTCACTGCATTAGCGTCAGTCAGTGCATTAGCGTCAGTCAGTGCATTAGCGTCAGTCAGTGCATTAGCGTCAGTCAGTGCATTAGCGTCAGTCAGTGCATTAGCGTCAGTCAGTGCATTAGCGTCAGTCACTGCATTAGCGTCAGTCAGTGCATTAGCGTCAGTCAGTGCATTAGCGTCAGTCAGTGCATTAGCGTCAGTCACTGCATTAGCGTCAGTCAGTGCATTAGCGCCAGTCAGTGCATTAGCGTCAGTCAGTGCATTAGCATCAGTCAGTGCATTAGCGCCAGTCAGTGCATTAGCGTCAGTCAGTGCATTAGCATCAGTCAGTGCATTAGCGTCAGTCAGTGCATTAGCGCCAGTCAGTGCATTAGCGTCAGTCAGTGCATTAGCATCAGTCAGTGCATTAGCGTCAGTCAGTGCATTAGCGTCAGTCAGTGCATTAGCGTCAGTCAGTGCATTAGCGTCAGTCACTGCATTAGCGTCAGTCAGTGCATTAGCGTCAGTGCATTAGCGTCAGTCAGTGCATTAGAGTCAGTCAGTGCATTAGCGTCAGTCACTGCATTAGCATCAGTCAGTGCATTAGCGTCAGTCAGTGCATTAGCGTCAGTCAGTGCATTAGCGTCAGTCAGTGCATTAGCGTCAGTCACTGCATTAGCGTCAGTCAGTGCATTAGCGTCAGTCAGTGCATTAGCGTCAGTCAGTGCATTAGCGTCAGTGCATTAGCGTCAGTGCATTAGCATCAGTCAGTGCATTAGCGTCAGTCAGTGCATTAGCGTCAGTCAGTGCATTAGCGTCAGTGCATTAGCGTCAGTGCATTAGCATCAGTCAGTGCATTAGCGTCAGTCAGTGCATTAGCGTCAGTCACTGCATTAGCGTCAGTCACTGCATTAGCGTCAGTCAGTGCATTAGCATCAGTCAGTGGCGGCCTGTTATTCAGGGCCTGTTATGAGCCCCGCCTTTTTTTATTGCCTGTTTTGCATGTTACTTTGGCATTAATACGTGTCAAATGTCAGTTTGCAAACAGTGTAAAAAATATATATTTATAAAAAAAACAGTATTGAGTTAATAAAGTTGCAAACAAACATGGTCTCTTTATTGCTTTCTTGAAAAAGGCAGCTTCAAAATGCAGGTGTTTCAGCTCAGTGCGGTGTGGTGGGGGGCCAGCCAGTGGGAAATACAGAGCATAGGGGTTGGTAATCTTCTCTAGTTGCGCCGTGATTGGCTCAAAGTTCTGTCACTCATGGGGACACCATGTCATCGCAAAATCTACGAGGAGAGCTCAAAAAATTCAAGCCCCTTAGAATTCATTACATGAATGAACTCCTCTAGTTGTCACCCCATTAGAAGTGGCCGTCCAATAAGGCTCATGGTGATTTGGCCACAGATCAAATTACGTCAAATCACGTTATATCTACAGTAGCTTTGATTGGACTGATCATGTCAACATCATACCTTTCTAAATCTTAGCTAGCAGTCATCATCATGAATCAAGTTCACAATCTACTGACAAATCTTTTTCAACCCAAGAAATTATGAAGAGAAATTATAGATTAAAACATGTTGGTGCTCATCGTCCATTGGACACAAACATTACACATCAAGTTGGAAATCGCAAATTCAACAACGAGTGGTTTGGAAGGAATCAGCGGATAACTGCAGCATTGCAAAGCAATCACTAGCGTGCCATTCAGTGGAGAGAGTGTGTGATCAAAGTCTGGGTTTAAGGGTCTCTTTTCCCAGCTTAAAAGGATAAACATTCAACATTGGCCATGCTGTCAGAACTCAGAACTGGGAAATCTCAGACTTTAATGAGTTCAAGACAACTGGGAACGCAAGGAAAAAAAACGAGCTCCGACTGGGATAATACGTTTTGAATGGTTATCCAACTCGGTCCCTTTCCACCTCATAACTTAGTTAACTATTTACCCATCTTCATTTTGACTACTGTTCTGACTTGGTGGTGCACATGTAGCCTATAGCCAGTTTAAGAAAAATGTCATCATCAAATATTATAAGAGATTTCATTGTAGGCTTATATGCCCCCTTTATTTATCCTATGGTTCTGACTTGGTGTACAGGGAGAACACTATAAGAACGGCCCATGTTCGGAATTCTTTTGCTGTACATTTCAAAAGTGCTGAACAAATCGTTATATTGACTACGTCCGTCCTAGCTCGGTCATTAATGTCTTAATCGCAATTACGAACAGCCTCTTATCTGCTTATCGTCCCCTTATGCCATAGTTTGTACATCTCAATTGTCAGTAGAAACCACATTTGTTTAAGCAAGTCAGCCATATCAGCTATGTTTTTTTAAAGGCAGTAAATGAGGCTGAATGAACAGTTTCGCTGCCAGACAAGACTCCGCTGATAGCCAGGTGTACCAGTGATAAGGTGTTGGGACTCCGCTGATAGCCGGGTGTAGCAGTGGTAAGGTGTTGGGACTCCGCTGATAGCCGGGTGTAGCAGTGGTAAGGTGTTGGTACTCCGCTGATAGCCGGGTGTAGCAGTGGTAAGGTGTTGGGACTCTGCTGATAGCCGGGTGTAGCAGTGATAAGGTGTCGGGACTCCGCTGATAGCCAGGTGTAGCAGTGGTAAGGTGTTGGTACTCCGCTGATAGCCGGGTGTAGCAGTGGTAAGGTGTCGGGACTCCGCTGATAGCCAGGTGTACCAGTGGTAAGGTGTTGGGACTCTGCTGATAGCCGGGTGTAGCAGTGGTAAGGTGTTGGGACTCTGCTGATAGCCGGGTGTAGCAGTGGTAAGGTGTTGGGACTCTGCTGATAGCCGGGTGTAGCAGTGGTAAGGTGTTGGGACTCTGCTGATAGCCGGGTGTAGCAGTGGTAAGGTGTCGGGACTCCGCTGATAGCCAGGTGTAGCAGTGGTAAGGTGTTGGTACTCCGCTGATAGCCGGGTGTAGCAGTGGTAAGGTGTCGGGACTCCGCTGATAGCCAGGTGTACCAGTGGTAAGGTGTCGGGACTCCGCTGATAGCCAGGTGTAGCAGTGGTAAGGTGTCGGGACTCCGCTGATAGCCGGGTGTAGCAGTGGTAAGGTGTCGGGACTCCGCTGATAGCCGGGTGTAGCAGTGGTAAGGTGTCGGGACTCCGCTGATAGCCGGGTGTAGCAGTGGTAAGGTGTTGGGACTCCGCTGATAGCCGGGTGTAGCAGTGGTAAGGTGTTGGGACTCTGCTGATAGCCGGGTGTAGCAGTGGTAAGGTGTTGGGACTCTGCTGATAGCCGGGTGTACCAGTGATAAGGTGTTGGGACTCCGCTGATAGCCAGGTGTAGCAGTGGTAAGGTGTTGGTACTCCGCTGATAGCCGGGTGTAGCAGTGGTAAGGTGTTGGGACTCTGCTGATAGCCGGGTGTACCAGTGATAAGGTGTTGGGACTCCGCTGATAGCCAGGTGTAGCAGTGGTAAGGTGTTGGTACTCCGCTGATAGCCGGGTGTAGCAGTGGTAAGGTGTTGGTACTCCGCTGATAGCCGGGTGTAGCAGTGGTAAGGTGCCGGGACTCCGCTGATAGCCAGGTGTAGCAGTGGTAAGGTGTTGGGACTGCTGATGGAACTCTGCTGTTGGGACAGTTTTATGTTGGGCCCTAACAGTTTGTGGGCACCGTTTGTCACCATTATAGTGCAACTAATGTATTGTTTAGTGTTGTGTTGTGCAGTGCAGTGGCTCTGCTGACATGTATCCCAATGTGTTTGTTGTCGAGTTTATCCCACCAAGATTGACACGCTAAAATCACCACTGGTGTCAGTTAATCATCTCAGGGACCGGCCAGCAACATCCCACTGACTGGCGCAGGTCCACGGAACAGAGGTTGAGAAACACCATGCTAAATCTCTTGCAACGCTCTTATGGTAGAAAAGTTGTGTGTCACACTGTGTTACCATGGACACAGAACAACAATGTCAGCTGTTCTTCACTTAGCCACCGTGCTTCTACATCTGCATTGCTTGCTGTTTTGGGGGTTTCAGGCTGGGTTTCTGTACAGCACTATGTGACATCAGCTGATGTCAGAAGGGCTTTATGAATACATTTGATTGATTGAAATACATGTGATAATACAGACAATCACAGATGGGCATCAGGCCTATTTCTGTTACATGTATTTCAATCACAGATGGGCATCAGGCCTATTTCTGTTACATGTATTTCAATCACAGATGGGCAGCAGGCCTATTTCTGTTACATGTATTTCAATCACAGGTGGGCATCAGGCCTATTTCTGTTACATGTATTTCAATCACAGATGAGCATCAGGCCTATTTCTGTTACATGTATTTCAATCACAGATGGGCATCAGGCCTATTTCTGTTACATGTATTTCAATCACAGGTGGGCATCAGGCCTATTTCTGTTACATGTATTTCAATCACAGGTGGGCATCAGGCCTATTTCTGTTACATGTATTTCAATCACAGGTGGGCATCAGGCCTATTTCTGTTACATGTATTTCAATCACAGATGGGCATCAGGCCTATTTCTGTTACATGTATTTCAATCACAGGTGGGCATCAGGCCTATTTCTGTTACATGTATTTTAATCACAGGTGGGCATCAGGCCTATTTCTGTTACATGTATTTCAATCACAGGTGGGCATCAGGCCTATTTCTGTTACATGTATTTCAATCACAGGTGGGCATCAGGCCTATTTCTGTTACATGTATTTCAATCACAGATGGGCATCAGGCCTATTTCTGTTACATGTATTTCAATCACAGATGGGCATCAGGCCTATTTCTGTTACATGTATTTCAATCACAGATGAGCATCAGGCCTATTTCTGTTACATGTATTTCAATCACAGATGGGCAGCAGGCCTATTTCTGTTACATGTATTTAAAATATGTGTTTCAATTACTGCTGAGTATTTAGAGTCGTGTGTATTACAATGGGCTGAACCACACGCCAATGTATTTAGTAACAAGATACTTCGGAGAGCTGTAATTTGTATTCTCAAAATGCTTTCGGTACCATTTTTCATAGCCGTTCACCATTTTGTGTCCCCCTTTCTCCCTGCATTAGTATCAGAAGTCTGATGGCACTATAGTGTGATAAGAGCCTCTGCTAAATGGACTAAGTTGAATTGTATATGTACAAAAATTAATCGCAAAGCATGCTGAGTATTATTCTAATGAGCTCTGCCCCGAAGTAGGACCAATAACAACACCCATTGTGCTTTGCAGTTCATTTTGGTATGTTCATTCTCACAACATTTACGTTTTGGTCGTTTATCAGACACTCTTATCCAGAGTGACTTCAGTGCATTAAACTAAAGGCAGATGAACAACAACATCCTGTATCACAGTCATAGCAAGTCAACTGTTTCTGTTACCATTACTGAGAAGGTTGTTGCTGTTGGGGCTGATTACTGGCTAATGCATGTCTATATTTTAAAATACAAGTATTTTAATTAAATACACAGCAAAATACAAGTATTTTAATTAAATAAACAGCAAAATACAAGTATTTTAATTAAATACACAGCAAAATACATGTATTTTAATTAAATACACAGCAAAATACATGTATTGTGTAGTTTATTTGGATACATTGATGTTTGTATTGTTTGGTAGTTCTATTTTGTAATGTAATTTACTAACAATATGATCCCAGGAGGCAGGGCCTGTTAGAACCGTGTTTCTCAACCCTTTCTACACCAGGGACCAGACAGAGCTATGATTTATTCTCCTTTAAAACTACAACTGTACAAATGAGAGAGAGTAGAGAGGTGAAAAAACATAGACCAAATAATACTTCAAACATTCAATAAACAGCAACTTACGGTTTATGTTGAGGTTCTGCTCTCTGTCTTTTCCTCATGTCTAGAAGACCTGTATGAACAGCAACTTAGGGTTTATGTTGAGGTTCTGCTCACTGTCTTTTCCTCATGTCTAGAAGACCTGTATGAACAGCAACTTACGGTTTATGTTGAGGTTCTGCTCACTGTCTTTTCCTCATGTCTAGAAGACCTGTATGAACAGCAACTTACGGTTTATGTTGAGGTTCTGCTCTCTGTCTTTCCCTCATGTCTAGAAGACCTGTATGAACAGCAACTTACGGTTTATGTTGAGGTTCTGCTCTCTGTCTTTTCCTCATGTCTAGAAGACCTGTATGAACAGCAACTTACGGTTTATGTTGAGGTTCTGCTCTCTGTCTTTTCCTCATGTCTAGAAGACCTGTATGAACAGCAACTTACGGTTTATGTTGAAGTTCTGCTCTCTGTCTTTCCCTCATGTCTAGAAGACCTGTATGAACAGCAACTTAGGGTTTATGTTGAGGTTCTGCTCTCTGTCTTTTCCTCATGTCTAGAAGACCTGTATGAACAGCAACTTAGGGTTTATGTTGAGGTTCTGCTCTCTGTCTTTTCCTCATGTCTAGAAGACCTGTATGAACAGCAACTTACGGTTTATGTTGAGGTTCTGCTCTCTGTCTTTTCCTCATGTCTAGAAGACCTGTATGAACAGCAACTTACGGTTTATGTTGAGGTTCTGCTCTCTGTCTTTTCCTCATGTCTAGAAGACCTGTATGAACAGCAACTTACGGTTTATGTTGAGGTTCTGCTCTCTGTCTTTTCCTCATGTCTAGAAGACCTGTATGAACAGCAACTTAGGGTTTATGTTGAGGTTCTGCTCTCTGTCTTTTCCTCATGTCTAGAAGACCTGTATGAACAGCAACTTAGGGTTTATGTTGAGGTTCTGCTCTCTGTCTTTTCCTCATGTCTAGAAGACCTGTATGAACAGCAACTTAGGGTTTATGTTGAGGTTCTGCTCACTGTCTTTTCCTCATGTCTAGAATACCTGTATGAACAGCAACTTAGGGTTTATGTTGAGGTTCTGCTCTCTGTCTTTCCCTCATGTCTAGAAGACCTGTATGAACAGCAACTTACGGTTTATGTTGAGGTTCTGCTCTCTGTCTTTTCCTCATGTCTAGAAGAACTGTATGAACAGCAACTTACGGTTTATGTTGAGGTTCTGCTCTCTGTCTTTTCCTCATGTCTAGAAGACCTGTATGAACAGCAACTTACGGTTTATGTTGAGGTTCTGCTCTCTGTCTTTTCCTCATGTCTAGAAGACCTGTATGAACAGCAACTTACGGTTTATGTTGAGGTTCTGCTCCCTGTCTTTCCCTCATGTCTAGAAAACCTGTATGAACAGCAACTTAGGGTTTATGTTGAGGTTCTGCTCTCTGTCTTTCCCTCATGTCTAGAAGACCTGTATGAACAGCAACTTAGGGTTTATGTTGAGGTTCTGCTCCCTGTCTTTTCCTCATGTCTAGAAGACCTGTATGAACAGCAACTTACGGTTTATGTTGAGGTTCTGCTCCCTGTCTTTTCCTCATGTCTAGAAGACCTGTATGAACAGCAACTTAGGGTTTATGTTGAAGTTCTGCTCCCTGTCTTTTCCTCATGTCTAGAAGACCTGTATGAACAGCAACTTAGGGTTTATGTTGAGGTTCTGCTCCCTGTCTTTTCCGCATGTCTAGAAGACCTGTATGAACAGCAACTTACGGTTTATGTTGAGGTTCTGCTCCCTGTCTTTTCCTCATGTCTAGAAGACCTGTATGAACAGCAACTTAGGGTGTATGTTGAGGTTCTGCTCCCTGTCTTTTCCTCATGTCTAGAAGACCTGTATGAACAGCAACTTAGGGTTTATGTTGAGGTTCTGCTCCCTGTCTTTTCCTCATGTCTAGAAGACCTGTATGAACAGCAACTTAGGGTGTATGTTGAGGTTCTGCTCCCTGTCTTTTCCTCATGTCTAGAAGACCTGTATGAACAGCAACTTAGGGTTTATGTTGAGGTTCTGCTCCCTGTCTTTTCCTCATGTCTAGAAGACCTGTATGAACAGCAACTTAGGGTGTATTTTGAGGTTCTGCTCCCTGTCTTTTCCTCATGTCTAGAAGACCTGTATGAACAGCAACTTAGGGTTTATGTTGAGGTTCTGCTCCCTGTCTTTTCCTCATGTCTAGAAGACCTGTATGAACAGCAACTTAGGGTTTATGTTGAGGTTCTGCTCCCTGTTTTTTCCTCATGTCTAGAAGACCTGTATGAACAGCAACTTAGGGTTTATGTTGAGGTTCTGCTCCCTGTCTTTTCCTCATGTCTAGAAGACCTGTATGAACAGCAACTTAGGGTTTATGTTGAGGTTCTGCTCCCTGTCTTTTCCTCATGTCTAGAAGACCTGTATGAACAGCAACTTAGGGTTTATGTTGAGGTTCTGCTCCCTGTCTTTTCCTCATGTCTAGAAGACCTGTATGAACAGCAACTTAGGGTTTATGTTGAGGTTCTGCTCCCTGTCTTTTCCTCATGTCTAGAAGACCTGTATGAACAGCAACTTAGGGTTTATGTTGAGGTTCTGCTCCCTGTCTTTTCCTCATGTCTAGAAGACCTGTATGAACAGCAACTTAGGGTTTATGTTGAGGTTCTGCTCCCTGTCTTTTCCTCATGTCTAGAAGACCTGTATGAACAGCAACTTAGGGTGTATGTTGAGGTTCTGCTCCCTGTCTTTTCCTCATGTCTAGAAGACCTGTATGAACAGCAACTTAGGGTTTATGTTGAGGTTCTGCTCCCTGTCTTTTCCTCATGTCTAGAAGACCTGTATGAACAGCAACTT